>NW_026871433.1:0-165212 GCF_028564815.1 Eubalaena glacialis
GGGCCATGCTGCCAAAAGTGTAAAAACCAGAAATTCAGGACAGGCCATGGAGACATGGGAGCCTTGCTACGCTGATGGGCAGGATGCCAATTGCCAACAGCCACTCTGGAGAAGTGTACGGTGTGTCCTGAAACATGTAATAAACACAGCTTACAGAGCATAGGGCACTTCCACTCATGGGCGTATAAATTGGGAAAACTAAAAATCAAGAAGACACAGGCACCCCAAAGTTTCGGGCTGCTCTGTGTACAAGAACCTCCACTTAGGTACACCTTAAACATGCCAGGAAAGAGAAAAATGGATAAAGAAGTTGTGGTACTTAGGCACAATGGAATATCACTCAGCCATGAAATCAATGTCATAAGGCTAGTAGCAGCATGATGAGTGGATTTAGGGACGAGGATTCTAAGTGAAATAAGTCACACAGAAAAAGACACTTATCCTAAGATATCACTTATAGAGGGCATGTCAAAATCGCTACACTTGAACTGAATTACAAAACAGAACAGAGTCACACATTTAGAAGACACACTATGGCTGCTTAACGGGAAAGGTGAGGTGGGCTGATGCATAAAACAAGGGTTTGAAATTAGCTCACATACCGTTCCATAAGCCAAATATGTAACAGACAAGACCTCCTCCCTGCTCAGTGAACTGGACTCAACACCCCCTATTCACCGCACAAGAATATATCTGACTAGCAAAAATCTTAAAACCTATGTATTGATATCTCTCTGGAGTTGAATCAAGAGGGTGTAAAGCGGCATAAACACAGCAGGGAAAAGCAGCTCAACCCCATTATCAAAATAAATTACTTAAAATGAAGGCCATAAAACAAAGACAGTGAAAGAGAGAGAAATTCTTACAAAATCCGTTCGGAGGCTCTGATGCAACCTGGATTGACCATATCTAGACCCACAGCTGGATGAGACATAAGGCTGGACACTCTTGGAGCTGAGAGGTTTTGTGAGGTTGGGTGAGGAAACGCAGACCCTTTAAAGTAATACCGCGGGGTACCCACCCCATGGGTCCCAAATCTCCAGGTTCAAGGGCATCTTCCTACATTGAATACGTGCATGGGAAACCAGAAGATGGTACAGCGTGTGATCGGGAAAGGTTTCTAAAACGCACCTCATTTCTCCTCTCCTTGTGCTCGGGTTCGCCATTCCAGCCGCTGTACTAACAATCTCCCTACTTGGAGAATCAGCACCTTGAAGCTCCTGTTTGTTTCGTACAGGTTGCAATTTGTCCTGAGGATGAACGGGAAGAGGGGGAACCAACGAGAGACTAGCTCTAGGTGTTGGGACAGGCACAGGTCACTCTATTTCCCCATCAGGAAGAAGAATGAAGCACAGGCTCAGCCTGCGCCCCGGAACCAGAATAGGGCCTGAAGCAATCCTGCGCTTTTGCGGCCAGCTCCCAAAAAAGCGAGTTGACAAATGGAGCTCAGGGCCACTGCAATTCACAAACCTGCAGAGTTATCAATGATAACTCTCGTCCACAAATATATTGAGGGAAGGCAACGAAGAGGATTTGAAAGCAAGGCAGAATATCAGGAAACAGATTTCAGGAGGTAGATTCGACTCGCCTTTAAAGCACATGAAAAGCAGCAAAACGTTGACAATGATGCCCTTGGCCAAAAAGGGCGTATGCGTTTTTTCCTGAATATATTCAGGAAAAAACGCATACGCCCTTTTTGGCCAACCAAGCAAGCCGGAAGTGCAAATCAGCACTACAAAGAAGTCTCGCTTGCCATCGGTCAAAAGGGCCATGCTGCCAAAAGTGTAAAAACCAGAAATTCAGGACAGGCCATGGAGACATGGGAGCCTTGCTACGCTGATGGGCGGGATGCCAATTGCCAACAGCCACTCTGGAGAAGTGTACGGTGTGTCCTGAAACATGTAATAAACACAGCTTACAGAGCATAGGGCACTTCCACTCATGGGCGTATAAATTGGGAAAACTACAAATCAACAAGACACAGGCACCCCAAAGTTTCGGGCTGCTCTGTGTACAAGAACCTCCACTTAGGTACACCTTAAACATGCCAGGAAAGAGAAAAATGGATAAAGAAGTTGTGGTACTTAGGCACAATGGAATATCACTCAGCCATGAAATCAATGTCATAAGGCTAGGAGCAGCATGATGAGTGGATTTAGGACGAGGATTCTAAGCGAAATAAGTCACACAGAAAAAGACACTTATCCTAAGATATCACTTATAGAGGGCATGTCAAAATCGCTACACTTGAACTGAATTACAAAACAGAACAGAGTCACATATTTAGAAGACACACTATGGCTGCTTAACGGGAAAGGTGAGGTGGGCTGATGCATAAAACAAGGGTTTGAAATTAGCTCACATACCGTTCCATAAGCCAAATATGTAACAGACAAGACCTCCTCCCTGCTCAGTGAACTGGACTCAACACCCCCTATTCACCGCACAAGAATATATCTGACTAGCAAGAATCTTAAAACCTATGTATTGATATCTCTCTGGAGTTGAATCAAGAGGGTGTAAAGCGGCATAAACACAGCAGGGAAAAGCAGCTCAACCCCATTATCAAAATAAATTACTTAAAATGAACGCCATAAAACAAAGACAGTGAAAGAGAGAGAAATTCTTACAAAATCCGTTCGGAGGCTCTGATGCAACCTGGATTGACCATATCTAGACCCACAGCTGGATGAGACATAAGGCTGGACACTCTTGGGGCTGAGAGGTTTGGTGAGGTTGGGTGAGGAAACGCAGACCCTTTAAAGTAATACCGGGGGGTACCCACCCTATGGGTCCCAAATCTCCAGGTTCAAGGGCATCTTCCTACATTGAAAACGTGCATGGGAAACCCAGAAGATGGTACAGCGTGTGATCGGGAAAGGTTTCTAAAACGCACCTCATTTCTCCTCTCCTTGTGCTCGGGTTCGCCATTCCAGCCGCTTTACTAACAATCTCCCTACTTGGAGAATCAGCACCTTGAAGCTCCTGTTTGTTTCGTACAGGTTGCAATTTGTCCTGAGGATGAACGGGAAGAGGGGGAACCAACGAGAGACTACCTCT
Organism: Eubalaena glacialis; assembly: GCF_028564815.1. Classification (NCBI taxonomy): domain Eukaryota; kingdom Metazoa; phylum Chordata; class Mammalia; order Artiodactyla; family Balaenidae; genus Eubalaena; species Eubalaena glacialis. Next base: position 3,061 of record NW_026871433.1, read on the forward strand.
AGGTGTTGGGACAGGCACAGGTCACTCTATTTCCCCATCAGGAAGAAGAATGAAGCACAGGCTCAGCCTGCGCCCCGGAACCAGAATAGGGCCTGAAGCAATCCTGCGCTTTTGCGGCCAGCTCCCAAAAAAGCGAGTTGACAAATGGAGCTCAGGGCCACTGCAATTCACAAACCTGCAGAGTTATCAATGATAACTCTCGTCCACAAATATATTGAGGGAAGGCAACGAAGAGGATTTGAAAGCAAGGCAGAATATCAGGAAACAGATTTCAGGAGGTAGATTCGACTCGCCTTTAAAGCACATGAAAAGCAGCAAAACGTTGACAATGATGCCCTTGGCCAAAAAGGGCGTATGCGTTTTTTTCCTGAATATATTCAGGAAAAAACGCATACGCCCTTTTTGGCCAACCAAGCAAGCCGGAAGTGCAAATCAGCACTACAAAGAAGTCTCGCTTGCCATCGGTCAAAAGGGCCATGCTGCCAAAAGTGTAAAAACCAGAAATTCAGGACAGGCCATGGAGACATGGGAGCCTTGCTACGCTGATGGGCGGGATGCCAATTGCCAACAGCCACTCTGGAGAAGTGTACGGTGTGTCCTGAAACATGTAATAAACACAGCTTACAGAGCATAGGGCACTTCCACTCATGGGCGTATAAATTGGGAAAACTACAAATCAACAAGACACAGGCACCCCAAAGTTTCGGGCTGCTCTGTGTACAAGAACCTCCACTTAGGTACACCTTAAACATGCCAGGAAAGAGAAAAATGGATAAAGAAGTTGTGGTACTTAGGCACAATGGAATATCACTCAGCCATGAAATCAATGTCATAAGGCTAGTAGCAGCATGATGAGTGGATTTAGGGACGAGGATTCTAAGTGAAATAAGTCACACAGAAAAAGACACTTATCCTAAGATATCACTTATAGAGGGCATGTCAAAATCGCTACACTTGAACTGAATTACAAAACAGAACAGAGTCACATATTTAGAAGACACACTATGGCTGCTTAACGGGAAAGGTGAGGTGGGCTGATGCATAAAACAAGGGTTTGAAATTAGCTCCCATACCGTTCCATAAGCCAAATATGTAACAGACAAGACCTCCTCCCTGCTCAGTGAACTGGACTCAACACCCCCTATTCACCGCACAAGAATATATCTGACTAGCAAAAATCTTAAAACCTATGTATTGATATCTCTCTGGAGTTGAATCAAGAGGGTGTAAAGCGGCATAAACACAGCAGGGAAAAGCAGCTCAACCCCATTATCAAAATAAATTACTTAAAATGAAGGCCATAAAACAAAGACAGTGAAAGAGAGAGAAATTCTTACAAAATCCGTTCGGAGGCTCTGATGCAACCTGGATTGACCATATCTAGACCCACAGCTGGATGAGACATAAGGCTGGACACTCTTGGAGCTGAGAGGTTTTGTGAGGTTGGGTGAGGAAACGCAGACCCTTTAAAGTAATACCGCGGGGTACCCACCCCATGGGTCCCAAATCTCCAGGTTCAAGGGCATCTTCCTACATTGAAAACGTGCATCGGAAACCCAGAAGATGGTACAGCGTGTGATCGGGAAAGGTTTCTAAAACGCACCTCATTTCTCCTCTCCTTGTGCTCGGGTTCGCCATTCCAGCCGCTGTACTAACAATCTCCCTACTTGGAGAATCAGCACCTTGAAGCTCCTGTTTGTTTCGTACAGGTTGCAATTTGTCCTGAGGATGAACGGGAAGAGGGGGAACCAACGAGAGACTAGCTCTAGGTGTTGGGACAGGCACAGGTCACTCTATTTCCCCATCAGGAAGAAGAATGAAGCACAGGCTCAGCCTGCCCCCCGGAACCAGAATAGGGCCTGAAGCAATCCTGCGCTTTTGCGGCCAGCTCCCAAAAAAGCGAGTTGACAAATGGAGCTCAGGGCCACTGCAATTCACAAACCTGCAGAGTTATCAATGATAACTCTCGTCCACAAATATATTGAGGGAAGGAAACGAAGAGGATATGAAAGCAAGGCAGAATTGCAGGAAACAGATTTCAGGAGGTAGATTCGACTCGCCTTTAAAGCACATGAAAAGCAGCAAAACGTTGACAATGATGCCCTTGGCCAAAAAGGGCGTATGCGTTTTTTCCTGAATATATTCAGGAAAAAACGCATACGCCCTTTTTGGCCAACCAAGCAAGCCGGAAGTGCAAATCAGCACTACAAAGAAGTCTCGCTTGCCATCGGTCAAAAGGGCCATGCTGCCAAAAGTGTAAAAACCAGAAATTCAGGACAGGCCATGGAGACATGGGAGCCTTGCTACGCTGATGGGCGGGATGCCAATTGCCAACAGCCACTCTGGAGAAGTGTACGGTGTGTCCTGAAACATGTAATAAACACAGCTTACAGAGCATAGGGCACTTCCACTCATGGGCGTATAAATTGGGAAAACTACAAATCAACAAGACACAGGCACCCCAAAGTTTCGGGCTGCTCTGTGTACAAGAACCTCCACTTAGGTACACCTTAAACATGCCAGGAAAGAGAAAAATGGATAAAGAAGTTGTGGTACTTAGGCACAATGGAATATCACTCAGCCATGAAATCAATGTCATAAGGCTAGTAGCAGCATGATGAGTGGATTTAGGGACGAGGATTCTAAGTGAAATAAGTCACACAGAAAAAGACACTTATCCTAAGATATCACTTATAGAGGGCATGTCAAAATCGCTACACTTGAACTGAATTACAAAACAGAACAGAGTCACATATTTAGAAGACACACTATGGCTGCTTAACAGGAAAGGTGAGGTGGGGTGATGCATAAAACAAGGGTTTGAAATTAGCTCCCATACCGTTCCATAAGCCAAATATGTAACAGACAAGACCTCCTCCCTGCTCAGTGAACTGGACTCAACACCCCCTATTCACCGCACAAGAATATATCTGACTAGCAAGAATCTTAAAACCTATGTATTGATATCTCTCTGGAGTTGAATCAAGAGGGTGTAAAGCGGCATAAACACAGCAGGGAAAAGCAGCTCAACCCCATTATCAAAATAAATTACTTAAAATGAACGCCATAAAACAAAGACAGTGAAAGAGAGAGAAATTCTTACAAAATCCGTTCGGAGGCTCTGATGCAACCTGGATTGACCATATCTAGACCCACAGCTGGATGAGACATAAGGCTGGACACTCTTGGGGCTGAGAGGTTTGGTGAGGTTGGGTGAGGAAACGCAGACCCTTTAAAGTAATACCGCGGGGTACCCACCCCATGGGTCCCAAATCTCCAGGTTCAAGGGCATCTTCCTACATTGAAAACGTGCATGGGAAACCCAGAAGATGGTACAGCGTGTGATCGGGAAAGGTTTCTAAAACGCACCTCATTTCTCCTCTCCTTGTGCTCGGGTTCGCCATTGCAGCCGCTTTACTAACAATCTCCCTACTTGGAGAATCAGCACCTGGAACCTCCTGTTTGTTTCGTACAGGTTGCAATTTGTCCTGAGGATGGACGGGAAGACGGGGAATCAATGAGAGACTAGCTCTAGGTGTTGGGACAGGCACAGGTCACTCTATTTCCCCATCAGGAAGAAGAATGAAGCACAGGCTCAGCCTGCCCCCCGGAACCAGAATAGGGCCTGAAGCAATCCTGCGCTTTTGCGGCCAGCTCCCAAAAAAGCGAGATGACAAATGGAGCTCAGGGCCACTGCAATTCACAAACCTGCAGAGTTATAAATGATAACTCTCGTGCACAAATATATTGAGGGAAGGCAACGAAGAGGATTTGAAAGCAAGGCAGAATTGCAGGAAACAGATTTCAGGAGGTAGATTCGACTCGCCTTTAAAGCACATGAAAAGCGGCAAAACGTTGACAATGATGCCCTTGGCCAAAAAGGGCGTATGCGTTTTTTCCTGAATATATTCAGGAAAAAACGCATACGCCCTTTTTGGCCAACCAAGCAAGCCGGAAGTGCAAATCAGCACTACAAAGAAGTCTCGCTTGCCATCGGTCAAAAGGGCCATGCTGCCAAAAGTGTAAAAACCAGAAATTCAGGACAGGCCATGGAGACATGGGAGCCTTGCTACGCTGATGGGCAGGATGCCAATTGCCAACAGCCACTCTGGAGAAGTGTACGGTGTGTCCTGAAACATGTAATAAACACAGCTTACAGAGCATAGGGCACTTCCACTCATGGGCGTATAAATTGGGAAAACTAAAAATCAAGAAGACACAGGCACCCCAAAGTTTCGGGCTGCTCTGTGTACAAGAACCTCCACTTAGGTACACCTTAAACATGCCAGGAAAGAGAAAAATGGATAAAGAAGTTGTGGTACTTAGGCACAATGGAATATCACTCAGCCATGAAATCAATGTCATAAGGCTAGTAGCAGCATGATGAGTGGATTTAGGACGAGGATTCTAAGCGAAATAAGTCACACAGAAAAAGACAGTTATCCTAAGATATCACTTATAGAGGGCATGTCAAAATCGCTACACTTGAACTGAATTACAAAACAGAACAGAGTCACATATTTAGAAGACACACTATGGCTGCTTAACGGGAAAGGTGAGGTGGGGTGATGCATAAAACAAGGGTTTGAAATTAGCTCACATACCGTTCCATAAGCCAAATATGTAACAGACAAGACCTCCTCCCTGCTCAGTGAACTGGACTCAACACCCCCTATTCACTGCACAAGAATATATCTGACTAGCAAGAATCTTAAAACCTATGTATTGATATCTCTCTGGAGTTGAATCAAGAGGGTGTAAAGCGGCATAAACACAGCAGGGAAAAGCAGCTCAACCTCATTATCAAAATAAATTACTTAAAATGAACGCCATAAAACAAAGACAGTGAAAGAGAGAGAAATTCTTACAAAATCCGTTCGGAGGCTCTGATGCAACCTGGATTGACCATATCTAGACCCACAGCTGGATGAGACATAAGGCTGGACACTCTTGGGGCTGAGAGGTTTGGTGAGGTTGGGTGAGGAAACGCAGACCCTTTAAAGTAATACCGCGGGGTACCCACCCCATGGGTCCCAAATCTCCAGTTTCAAGGGCATCTTCCTACATTGAATACGTGCATGGGAAACCCAGAAGATGGTACAGCGTGTGATCGGGAAAGGTTTCTAAAACGCACCTCATTTCTCCTCTCCTTGTGCTCGGGTTCGCCATTGCAGCCGCTTTACTAGTAATATCCCTACTTGGAGAATCAGCACCTTGAAGCTCCTGTTTGTTTCGTACAGGTTGCAATTTGTCCTGAGGATGAACGGGAAGAGGGGGAACCAACGAGAGACTAGCTCTAGGTGTTGGGACAGGCACAGGTCACTCTATTTCCCCATCAGGAAGAAGAATGAAGCACAGGCTCAGCCTGCCCCCCGGAACCAGAATAGGGCCTGAAGCAATCCTGCGCTTTTGCGGCCAGCTCCCAAAAAAGCGAGATGACAAATGGAGCTCAGGGCCACTGCAATTCACAAACCTGCAGAGTTATAAATGATAACTCTCGTCCACAAATATATTGAGGGAAGGCAACGAAGAGGATTTGAAAGCAAGGCAGAATTGCAGGAAACAGATTTCAGGAGGTAGATTCGACTCGCCTTTAAAGCACATGAAAAGCGGCAAAACGTTGACAATGATGCCCTTGGCCAAAAAGGGCGTATGCGTTTTTTCCTGAATATATTCAGGAAAAAACGCATACGCCCTTTTTGGCCAACCAAGCAAGCCGGAAGTGCAAATCAGCACTACAAAGAAGTCTCGCTTGCCATCGGTCAAAAGGGCCATGCTGCCAAAAGTGTAAAAACCAGAAATTCAGGACAGGCCATGGAGACATGGGAGCCTTGCTACGCTGATGGGCAGGATGCCAATTGCCAACAGCCACTCTGGAGAAGTGTACGGTGTGTCCTGAAACATGTAATAAACACAGCTTACAGAGCATAGGGCACTTCCACTCATGGGCGTATAAATTGGGAAAACTAAAAATCAAGAAGACACAGGCACCCCAAAGTTTCGGGCTGCTCTGTGTACAAGAACCTCCACTTAGGTACACCTTAAACATGCCAGGAAAGAGAAAAATGGATAAAGAAGTTGTGGTACTTAGGCACAATGGAATATCACTCAGCCATGAAATCAATGTCATAAGGCTAGTAGCAGCATGATGAGTGGATTTAGGGACGAGGATTCTAAGTGAAATAAGTCACACAGAAAAAGACACTTATCCTAAGATATCACTTATAGAGGGCATGTCAAAATCGCTACACTTGAACTGAATTACAAAACAGAACAGAGTCACACATTTAGAAGACACACTATGGCTGCTTAACGGGAAAGGTGAGGTGGGCTGATGCATAAAACAAGGGTTTGAAATTAGCTCACATACCGTTCCATAAGCCAAATATGTAACAGACAAGACCTCCTCCCTGCTCAGTGAACTGGACTCAACACCCCCTATTCACCGCACAAGAATATATCTGACTAGCAAAAATCTTAAAACCTATGTATTGATATCTCTCTGGAGTTGAATCAAGAGGGTGTAAAGCGGCATAAACACAGCAGGGAAAAGCAGCTCAACCCCATTATCAAAATAAATTACTTAAAATGAAGGCCATAAAACAAAGACAGTGAAAGAGAGAGAAATTCTTACAAAATCCGTTCGGAGGCTCTGATGCAACCTGGATTGACCATATCTAGACCCACAGCTGGATGAGACATAAGGCTGGACACTCTTGGAGCTGAGAGGTTTTGTGAGGTTGGGTGAGGAAACGCAGACCCTTTAAAGTAATACCGCGGGGTACCCACCCCATGGGTCCCAAATCTCCAGGTTCAAGGGCATCTTCCTACATTGAATACGTGCATGGGAAACCCAGAAGATGGTACAGCGTGTGATCGGGAAAGGTTTCTAAAACGCACCTCATTTCTCCTCTCCTTGTGCTCGGGTTCGCCATTCCAGCCGCTGTACTAACAATCTCCCTACTTGGAGAATCAGCACCTTGAAGCTCCTGTTTGTTTCGTACAGGTTGCAATTTGTCCTGAGGATGAACGGGAAGAGGGGGAACCAACGAGAGACTAGCTCTAGGTGTTGGGACAGGCACAGGTCACTCTATTTCCCCATCAGGAAGAAGAATGAAGCACAGGCTCAGCCTGCGCCCCGGAACCAGAATAGGGCCTGAAGCAATCCTGCGCTTTTGCGGCCAGCTCCCAAAAAAGCGAGTTGACAAATGGAGCTCAGGGCCACTGCAATTCACAAACCTGCAGAGTTATCAATGATAACTCTCGTCCACAAATATATTGAGGGAAGGCAACGAAGAGGATTTGAAAGCAAGGCAGAATATCAGGAAACAGATTTCAGGAGGTAGATTCGACTCGCCTTTAAAGCACATGAAAAGCAGCAAAACGTTGACAATGATGCCCTTGGCCAAAAAGGGCGTATGCGTTTTTTCCTGAATATATTCAGAAAAAAACGCATACGCCCTTTTTGGCCAACCAAGCAAGCCGGAAGTGCAAATCAGCACTACAAAGAAGTCTCGCTTGCCATCGGTCAAAAGGGCCATGCTGCCAAAAGTGTAAAAACCAGAAATTCAGGACAGGCCATGGAGACATGGGAGCCTTGCTACGCTGATGGGCGGGATGCCAATTGCCAACAGCCACTCTGGAGAAGTGTACGGTGTGTCCTGAAACATGTAATAAACACAGCTTACAGAGCATAGGGCACTTCCACTCATGGGCGTATAAATTGGGAAAACTACAAATCAACAAGACACAGGCACCCCAAAGTTTCGGGCTGCTCTGTGTACAAGAACCTCCACTTAGGTACACCTTAAACATGCCAGGAAAGAGAAAAATGGATAAAGAAGTTGTGGTACTTAGGCACAATGGAATATCACTCAGCCATGAAATCAATGTCATAAGGCTAGGAGCAGCATGATGAGTGGATTTAGGACGAGGATTCTAAGCGAAATAAGTCACACAGAAAAAGACACTTATCCTAAGATATCACTTATAGAGGGCATGTCAAAATCGCTACACTTGAACTGAATTACAAAACAGAACAGAGTCACATATTTAGAAGACACACTATGGCTGCTTAACGGGAAAGGTGAGGTGGGCTGATGCATAAAACAAGGGTTTGAAATTAGCTCACATACCGTTCCATAAGCCAAATATGTAACAGACAAGACCTCCTCCCTGCTCAGTGAACTGGACTCAACACCCCCTATTCACCGCACAAGAATATATCTGACTAGCAAGAATCTTAAAACCTATGTATTGATATCTCTCTGGAGTTGAATCAAGAGGGTGTAAAGCGGCATAAACACAGCAGGGAAAAGCAGCTCAACCCCATTATCAAAATAAATTACTTAAAATGAACGCCATAAAACAAAGACAGTGAAAGAGAGAGAAATTCTTACAAAATCCGTTCGGAGGCTCTGATGCAACCTGGATTGACCATATCTAGACCCACAGCTGGATGAGACATAAGGCTGGACACTCTTGGGGCTGAGAGGTTTGGTGAGGTTGGGTGAGGAAACGCAGACCCTTTAAAGTAATACCGGGGGGTACCCACCCTATGGGTCCCAAATCTCCAGGTTCAAGGGCATCTTCCTACATTGAAAACGTGCATGGGAAACCCAGAAGATGGTACAGCGTGTGATCGGGAAAGGTTTCTAAAACGCACCTCATTTCTCCTCTCCTTGTGCTCGGGTTCGCCATTCCAGCCGCTTTACTAACAATCTCCCTACTTGGAGAATCAGCACCTTGAAGCTCCTGTTTGTTTCGTACAGGTTGCAATTTGTCCTGAGGATGAACGGGAAGAGGGGGAACCAACGAGAGACTACCTCTAGGTGTTGGGACAGGCACAGGTCACTCTATTTCCCCATCAGGAAGAAGAATGAAGCACAGGCTCAGCCTGCGCCCCGGAACCAGAATAGGGCCTGAAGCAATCCTGCGCTTTTGCGGCCAGCTCCCAAAAAAGCGAGTTGACAAATGGAGCTCAGGGCCACTGCAATTCACAAACCTGCAGAGTTATCAATGATAACTCTCGTCCACAAATATATTGAGGGAAGGCAACGAAGAGGATTTGAAAGCAAGGCAGAATATCAGGAAACAGATTTCAGGAGGTAGATTCGACTCGCCTTTAAAGCACATGAAAAGCAGCAAAACGTTGACAATGATGCCCTTGGCCAAAAAGGGCGTATGCGTTTTTTCCTGAATATATTCAGGAAAAAACGCATACGCCCTTTTTGGCCAACCAAGCAAGCCGGAAGTGCAAATCAGCACTACAAAGAAGTCTCGCTTGCCATCGGTCAAAAGGGCCATGCTGCCAAAAGTGTAAAAACCAGAAATTCAGGACAGGCCATGGAGACATGGGAGCCTTGCTACGCTGATGGGCGGGATGCCAATTGCCAACAGCCACTCTGGAGAAGTGTACGGTGTGTCCTGAAACATGTAATAAACACAGCTTACAGAGCATAGGGCACTTCCACTCATGGGCGTATAAATTGGGAAAACTACAAATCAACAAGACACAGGCACCCCAAAGTTTCGGGCTGCTCTGTGTACAAGAACCTCCACTTAGGTACACCTTAAACATGCCAGGAAAGAGAAAAATGGATAAAGAAGTTGTGGTACTTAGGCACAATGGAATATCACTCAGCCATGAAATCAATGTCATAAGGCTAGTAGCAGCATGATGAGTGGATTTAGGGACGAGGATTCTAAGTGAAATAAGTCACACAGAAAAAGACACTTATCCTAAGATATCACTTATAGAGGGCATGTCAAAATCGCTACACTTGAACTGAATTACAAAACAGAACAGAGTCACATATTTAGAAGACACACTATGGCTGCTTAACAGGAAAGGTGAGGTGGGGTGATGCATAAAACAAGGGTTTGAAATTAGCTCCCATACCGTTCCATAAGCCAAATATGTAACAGACAAGACCTCCTCCCTGCTCAGTGAACTGGACTCAACACCCCCTATTCACCGCACAAGAATATATCTGACTAGCAAGAATCTTAAAACCTATGTATTGATATCTCTCTGGAGTTGAATCAAGAGGGTGTAAAGCGGCATAAACACAGCAGGGAAAAGCAGCTCAACCCCATTATCAAAATAAATTACTTAAAATGAACGCCATAAAACAAAGACAGTGAAAGAGAGAGAAATTCTTACAAAATCCGTTCGGAGGCTCTGATGCAACCTGGATTGACCATATCTAGACCCACAGCTGGATGAGACATAAGGCTGGACACTCTTGGGGCTGAGAGGTTTGGTGAGGTTGGGTGAGGAAACGCAGACCCTTTAAAGTAATACCGCGGGGTACCCACCCCATGGGTCCCAAATCTCCAGGTTCAAGGGCATCTTCCTACATTGAAAACGTGCATGGGAAACCCAGAAGATGGTACAGCGTGTGATCGGGAAAGGTTTCTAAAACGCACCTCATTTCTCCTCTCCTTGTGCTCGGGTTCGCCATTGCAGCCGCTTTACTAACAATCTCCCTACTTGGAGAATCAGCACCTGGAACCTCCTGTTTGTTTCGTACAGGTTGCAATTTGTCCTGAGGATGGACGGGAAGACGGGGAATCAATGAGAGACTAGCTCTAGGTGTTGGGACAGGCACAGGTCACTCTATTTCCCCATCAGGAAGAAGAATGAAGCACAGGCTCAGCCTGCCCCCCGGAACCAGAATAGGGCCTGAAGCAATCCTGCGCTTTTGCGGCCAGCTCCCAAAAAAGCGAGATGACAAATGGAGCTCAGGGCCACTGCAATTCACAAACCTGCAGAGTTATAAATGATAACTCTCGTGCACAAATATATTGAGGGAAGGCAACGAAGAGGATTTGAAAGCAAGGCAGAATTGCAGGAAACAGATTTCAGGAGGTAGATTCGACTCGCCTTTAAAGCACATGAAAAGCGGCAAAACGTTGACAATGATGCCCTTGGCCAAAAAGGGCGTATGCGTTTTTTCCTGAATATATTCAGGAAAAAACGCATACGCCCTTTTTGGCCAACCAAGCAAGCCGGAAGTGCAAATCAGCACTACAAAGAAGTCTCGCTTGCCATCGGTCAAAAGGGCCATGCTGCCAAAAGTGTAAAAACCAGAAATTCAGGACAGGCCATGGAGACATGGGAGCCTTGCTACGCTGATGGGCAGGATGCCAATTGCCAACAGCCACTCTGGAGAAGTGTACGGTGTGTCCTGAAACATGTAATAAACACAGCTTACAGAGCATAGGGCACTTCCACTCATGGGCGTATAAATTGGGAAAACTAAAAATCAAGAAGACACAGGCACCCCAAAGTTTCGGGCTGCTCTGTGTACAAGAACCTCCACTTAGGTACACCTTAAACATGCCAGGAAAGAGAAAAATGGATAAAGAAGTTGTGGTACTTAGGCACAATGGAATATCACTCAGCCATGAAATCAATGTCATAAGGCTAGTAGCAGCATGATGAGTGGATTTAGGACGAGGATTCTAAGCGAAATAAGTCACACAGAAAAAGACAGTTATCCTAAGATATCACTTATAGAGGGCATGTCAAAATCGCTACACTTGAACTGAATTACAAAACAGAACAGAGTCACATATTTAGAAGACACACTATGGCTGCTTAACGGGAAAGGTGAGGTGGGGTGATGCATAAAACAAGGGTTTGAAATTAGCTCACATACCGTTCCATAAGCCAAATATGTAACAGACAAGACCTCCTCCCTGCTCAGTGAACTGGACTCAACACCCCCTATTCACTGCACAAGAATATATCTGACTAGCAAGAATCTTAAAACCTATGTATTGATATCTCTCTGGAGTTGAATCAAGAGGGTGTAAAGCGGCATAAACACAGCAGGGAAAAGCAGCTCAACCTCATTATCAAAATAAATTACTTAAAATGAACGCCATAAAACAAAGACAGTGAAAGAGAGAGAAATTCTTACAAAATCCGTTCGGAGGCTCTGATGCAACCTGGATTGACCATATCTAGACCCACAGCTGGATGAGACATAAGGCTGGACACTCTTGGGGCTGAGAGGTTTGGTGAGGTTGGGTGAGGAAACGCAGACCCTTTAAAGTAATACCGCGGGGTACCCACCCCATGGGTCCCAAATCTCCAGTTTCAAGGGCATCTTCCTACATTGAATACGTGCATGGGAAACCCAGAAGATGGTACAGCGTGTGATCGGGAAAGGTTTCTAAAACGCACCTCATTTCTCCTCTCCTTGTGCTCGGGTTCGCCATTGCAGCCGCTTTACTAGTAATATCCCTACTTGGAGAATCAGCACCTTGAAGCTCCTGTTTGTTTCGTACAGGTTGCAATTTGTCCTGAGGATGAACGGGAAGAGGGGGAACCAACGAGAGACTAGCTCTAGGTGTTGGGACAGGCACAGGTCACTCTATTTCCCCATCAGGAAGAAGAATGAAGCACAGGCTCAGCCTGCCCCCCGGAACCAGAATAGGGCCTGAAGCAATCCTGCGCTTTTGCGGCCAGCTCCCAAAAAAGCGAGATGACAAATGGAGCTCAGGGCCACTGCAATTCACAAACCTGCAGAGTTATAAATGATAACTCTCGTCCACAAATATATTGAGGGAAGGCAACGAAGAGGATTTGAAAGCAAGGCAGAATTGCAGGAAACAGATTTCAGGAGGTAGATTCGACTCGCCTTTAAAGCACATGAAAAGCGGCAAAACGTTGACAATGATGCCCTTGGCCAAAAAGGGCGTATGCGTTTTTTCCTGAATATATTCAGGAAAAAACGCATACGCCCTTTTTGGCCAACCAAGCAAGCCGGAAGTGCAAATCAGCACTACAAAGAAGTCTCGCTTGCCATCGGTCAAAAGGGCCATGCTGCCAAAAGTGTAAAAACCAGAAATTCAGGACAGGCCATGGAGACATGGGAGCCTTGCTACGCTGATGGGCAGGATGCCAATTGCCAACAGCCACTCTGGAGAAGTGTACGGTGTGTCCTGAAACATGTAATAAACACAGCTTACAGAGCATAGGGCACTTCCACTCATGGGCGTATAAATTGGGAAAACTAAAAATCAAGAAGACACAGGCACCCCAAAGTTTCGGGCTGCTCTGTGTACAAGAACCTCCACTTAGGTACACCTTAAACATGCCAGGAAAGAGAAAAATGGATAAAGAAGTTGTGGTACTTAGGCACAATGGAATATCACTCAGCCATGAAATCAATGTCATAAGGCTAGTAGCAGCATGATGAGTGGATTTAGGGACGAGGATTCTAAGTGAAATAAGTCACACAGAAAAAGACACTTATCCTAAGATATCACTTATAGAGGGCATGTCAAAATCGCTACACTTGAACTGAATTACAAAACAGAACAGAGTCACACATTTAGAAGACACACTATGGCTGCTTAACGGGAAAGGTGAGGTGGGCTGATGCATAAAACAAGGGTTTGAAATTAGCTCACATACCGTTCCATAAGCCAAATATGTAACAGACAAGACCTCCTCCCTGCTCAGTGAACTGGACTCAACACCCCCTATTCACCGCACAAGAATATATCTGACTAGCAAAAATCTTAAAACCTATGTATTGATATCTCTCTGGAGTTGAATCAAGAGGGTGTAAAGCGGCATAAACACAGCAGGGAAAAGCAGCTCAACCCCATTATCAAAATAAATTACTTAAAATGAAGGCCATAAAACAAAGACAGTGAAAGAGAGAGAAATTCTTACAAAATCCGTTCGGAGGCTCTGATGCAACCTGGATTGACCATATCTAGACCCACAGCTGGATGAGACATAAGGCTGGACACTCTTGGAGCTGAGAGGTTTTGTGAGGTTGGGTGAGGAAACGCAGACCCTTTAAAGTAATACCGCGGGGTACCCACCCCATGGGTCCCAAATCTCCAGGTTCAAGGGCATCTTCCTACATTGAATACGTGCATGGGAAACCCAGAAGATGGTACAGCGTGTGATCGGGAAAGGTTTCTAAAACGCACCTCATTTCTCCTCTCCTTGTGCTCGGGTTCGCCATTCCAGCCGCTGTACTAACAATCTCCCTACTTGGAGAATCAGCACCTTGAAGCTCCTGTTTGTTTCGTACAGGTTGCAATTTGTCCTGAGGATGAACGGGAAGAGGGGGAACCAACGAGAGACTAGCTCTAGGTGTTGGGACAGGCACAGGTCACTCTATTTCCCCATCAGGAAGAAGAATGAAGCACAGGCTCAGCCTGCGCCCCGGAACCAGAATAGGGCCTGAAGCAATCCTGCGCTTTTGCGGCCAGCTCCCAAAAAAGCGAGTTGACAAATGGAGCTCAGGGCCACTGCAATTCACAAACCTGCAGAGTTATCAATGATAACTCTCGTCCACAAATATATTGAGGGAAGGCAACGAAGAGGATTTGAAAGCAAGGCAGAATATCAGGAAACAGATTTCAGGAGGTAGATTCGACTCGCCTTTAAAGCACATGAAAAGCAGCAAAACGTTGACAATGATGCCCTTGGCCAAAAAGGGCGTATGCGTTTTTTCCTGAATATATTCAGGAAAAAACGCATACGCCCTTTTTGGCCAACCAAGCAAGCCGGAAGTGCAAATCAGCACTACAAAGAAGTCTCGCTTGCCATCGGTCAAAAGGGCCATGCTGCCAAAAGTGTAAAAACCAGAAATTCAGGACAGGCCATGGAGACATGGGAGCCTTGCTACGCTGATGGGCGGGATGCCAATTGCCAACAGCCACTCTGGAGAAGTGTACGGTGTGTCCTGAAACATGTAATAAACACAGCTTACAGAGCATAGGGCACTTCCACTCATGGGCGTATAAATTGGGAAAACTACAAATCAACAAGACACAGGCACCCCAAAGTTTCGGGCTGCTCTGTGTACAAGAACCTCCACTTAGGTACACCTTAAACATGCCAGGAAAGAGAAAAATGGATAAAGAAGTTGTGGTACTTAGGCACAATGGAATATCACTCAGCCATGAAATCAATGTCATAAGGCTAGGAGCAGCATGATGAGTGGATTTAGGACGAGGATTCTAAGCGAAATAAGTCACACAGAAAAAGACACTTATCCTAAGATATCACTTATAGAGGGCATGTCAAAATCGCTACACTTGAACTGAATTACAAAACAGAACAGAGTCACATATTTAGAAGACACACTATGGCTGCTTAACGGGAAAGGTGAGGTGGGCTGATGCATAAAACAAGGGTTTGAAATTAGCTCACATACCGTTCCATAAGCCAAATATGTAACAGACAAGACCTCCTCCCTGCTCAGTGAACTGGACTCAACACCCCCTATTCACCGCACAAGAATATATCTGACTAGCAAGAATCTTAAAACCTATGTATTGATATCTCTCTGGAGTTGAATCAAGAGGGTGTAAAGCGGCATAAACACAGCAGGGAAAAGCAGCTCAACCCCATTATCAAAATAAATTACTTAAAATGAACGCCATAAAACAAAGACAGTGAAAGAGAGAGAAATTCTTACAAAATCCGTTCGGAGGCTCTGATGCAACCTGGATTGACCATATCTAGACCCACAGCTGGATGAGACATAAGGCTGGACACTCTTGGGGCTGAGAGGTTTGGTGAGGTTGGGTGAGGAAACGCAGACCCTTTAAAGTAATACCGGGGGGTACCCACCCTATGGGTCCCAAATCTCCAGGTTCAAGGGCATCTTCCTACATTGAAAACGTGCATGGGAAACCCAGAAGATGGTACAGCGTGTGATCGGGAAAGGTTTCTAAAACGCACCTCATTTCTCCTCTCCTTGTGCTCGGGTTCGCCATTCCAGCCGCTTTACTAACAATCTCCCTACTTGGAGAATCAGCACCTTGAAGCTCCTGTTTGTTTCGTACAGGTTGCAATTTGTCCTGAGGATGAACGGGAAGAGGGGGAACCAACGAGAGACTACCTCTAGGTGTTGGGACAGGCACAGGTCACTCTATTTCCCCATCAGGAAGAAGAATGAAGCACAGGCTCAGCCTGCGCCCCGGAACCAGAATAGGGCCTGAAGCAATCCTGCGCTTTTGCGGCCAGCTCCCAAAAAAGCGAGTTGACAAATGGAGCTCAGGGCCACTGCAATTCACAAACCTGCAGAGTTATCAATGATAACTCTCGTCCACAAATATATTGAGGGAAGGCAACGAAGAGGATTTGAAAGCAAGGCAGAATATCAGGAAACAGATTTCAGGAGGTAGATTCGACTCGCCTTTAAAGCACATGAAAAGCAGCAAAACGTTGACAATGATGCCCTTGGCCAAAAAGGGCGTATGCGTTTTTTCCTGAATATATTCAGGAAAAAACGCATACGCCCTTTTTGGCCAACCAAGCAAGCCGGAAGTGCAAATCAGCACTACAAAGAAGTCTCGCTTGCCATCGGTCAAAAGGGCCATGCTGCCAAAAGTGTAAAAACCAGAAATTCAGGACAGGCCATGGAGACATGGGAGCCTTGCTACGCTGATGGGCGGGATGCCAATTGCCAACAGCCACTCTGGAGAAGTGTACGGTGTGTCCTGAAACATGTAATAAACACAGCTTACAGAGCATAGGGCACTTCCACTCATGGGCGTATAAATTGGGAAAACTACAAATCAACAAGACACAGGCACCCCAAAGTTTCGGGCTGCTCTGTGTACAAGAACCTCCACTTAGGTACACCTTAAACATGCCAGGAAAGAGAAAAATGGATAAAGAAGTTGTGGTACTTAGGCACAATGGAATATCACTCAGCCATGAAATCAATGTCATAAGGCTAGTAGCAGCATGATGAGTGGATTTAGGGACGAGGATTCTAAGTGAAATAAGTCACACAGAAAAAGACACTTATCCTAAGATATCACTTATAGAGGGCATGTCAAAATCGCTACACTTGAACTGAATTACAAAACAGAACAGAGTCACATATTTAGAAGACACACTATGGCTGCTTAACGGGAAAGGTGAGGTGGGCTGATGCATAAAACAAGGGTTTGAAATTAGCTCCCATACCGTTCCATAAGCCAAATATGTAACAGACAAGACCTCCTCCCTGCTCAGTGAACTGGACTCAACACCCCCTATTCACCGCACAAGAATATATCTGACTAGCAAAAATCTTAAAACCTATGTATTGATATCTCTCTGGAGTTGAATCAAGAGGGTGTAAAGCGGCATAAACACAGCAGGGAAAAGCAGCTCAACCCCATTATCAAAATAAATTACTTAAAATGAAGGCCATAAAACAAAGACAGTGAAAGAGAGAGAAATTCTTACAAAATCCGTTCGGAGGCTCTGATGCAACCTGGATTGACCATATCTAGACCCACAGCTGGATGAGACATAAGGCTGGACACTCTTGGAGCTGAGAGGTTTTGTGAGGTTGGGTGAGGAAACGCAGACCCTTTAAAGTAATACCGCGGGGTACCCACCCCATGGGTCCCAAATCTCCAGGTTCAAGGGCATCTTCCTACATTGAAAACGTGCATCGGAAACCCAGAAGATGGTACAGCGTGTGATCGGGAAAGGTTTCTAAAACGCACCTCATTTCTCCTCTCCTTGTGCTCGGGTTCGCCATTCCAGCCGCTGTACTAACAATCTCCCTACTTGGAGAATCAGCACCTTGAAGCTCCTGTTTGTTTCGTACAGGTTGCAATTTGTCCTGAGGATGAACGGGAAGAGGGGGAACCAACGAGAGACTAGCTCTAGGTGTTGGGACAGGCACAGGTCACTCTATTTCCCCATCAGGAAGAAGAATGAAGCACAGGCTCAGCCTGCCCCCCGGAACCAGAATAGGGCCTGAAGCAATCCTGCGCTTTTGCGGCCAGCTCCCAAAAAAGCGAGTTGACAAATGGAGCTCAGGGCCACTGCAATTCACAAACCTGCAGAGTTATCAATGATAACTCTCGTCCACAAATATATTGAGGGAAGGAAACGAAGAGGATATGAAAGCAAGGCAGAATTGCAGGAAACAGATTTCAGGAGGTAGATTCGACTCGCCTTTAAAGCACATGAAAAGCAGCAAAACGTTGACAATGATGCCCTTGGCCAAAAAGGGCGTATGCGTTTTTTCCTGAATATATTCAGGAAAAAACGCATACGCCCTTTTTGGCCAACCAAGCAAGCCGGAAGTGCAAATCAGCACTACAAAGAAGTCTCGCTTGCCATCGGTCAAAAGGGCCATGCTGCCAAAAGTGTAAAAACCAGAAATTCAGGACAGGCCATGGAGACATGGGAGCCTTGCTACGCTGATGGGCGGGATGCCAATTGCCAACAGCCACTCTGGAGAAGTGTACGGTGTGTCCTGAAACATGTAATAAACACAGCTTACAGAGCATAGGGCACTTCCACTCATGGGCGTATAAATTGGGAAAACTACAAATCAACAAGACACAGGCACCCCAAAGTTTCGGGCTGCTCTGTGTACAAGAACCTCCACTTAGGTACACCTTAAACATGCCAGGAAAGAGAAAAATGGATAAAGAAGTTGTGGTACTTAGGCACAATGGAATATCACTCAGCCATGAAATCAATGTCATAAGGCTAGTAGCAGCATGATGAGTGGATTTAGGGACGAGGATTCTAAGTGAAATAAGTCACACAGAAAAAGACACTTATCCTAAGATATCACTTATAGAGGGCATGTCAAAATCGCTACACTTGAACTGAATTACAAAACAGAACAGAGTCACATATTTAGAAGACACACTATGGCTGCTTAACAGGAAAGGTGAGGTGGGGTGATGCATAAAACAAGGGTTTGAAATTAGCTCCCATACCGTTCCATAAGCCAAATATGTAACAGACAAGACCTCCTCCCTGCTCAGTGAACTGGACTCAACACCCCCTATTCACCGCACAAGAATATATCTGACTAGCAAGAATCTTAAAACCTATGTATTGATATCTCTCTGGAGTTGAATCAAGAGGGTGTAAAGCGGCATAAACACAGCAGGGAAAAGCAGCTCAACCCCATTATCAAAATAAATTACTTAAAATGAACGCCATAAAACAAAGACAGTGAAAGAGAGAGAAATTCTTACAAAATCCGTTCGGAGGCTCTGATGCAACCTGGATTGACCATATCTAGACCCACAGCTGGATGAGACATAAGGCTGGACACTCTTGGGGCTGAGAGGTTTGGTGAGGTTGGGTGAGGAAACGCAGACCCTTTAAAGTAATACCGCGGGGTACCCACCCCATGGGTCCCAAATCTCCAGGTTCAAGGGCATCTTCCTACATTGAAAACGTGCATGGGAAACCCAGAAGATGGTACAGCGTGTGATCGGGAAAGGTTTCTAAAACGCACCTCATTTCTCCTCTCCTTGTGCTCGGGTTCGCCATTGCAGCCGCTTTACTAACAATCTCCCTACTTGGAGAATCAGCACCTGGAACCTCCTGTTTGTTTCGTACAGGTTGCAATTTGTCCTGAGGATGGACGGGAAGACGGGGAATCAATGAGAGACTAGCTCTAGGTGTTGGGACAGGCACAGGTCACTCTATTTCCCCATCAGGAAGAAGAATGAAGCACAGGCTCAGCCTGCCCCCCGGAACCAGAATAGGGCCTGAAGCAATCCTGCGCTTTTGCGGCCAGCTCCCAAAAAAGCGAGATGACAAATGGAGCTCAGGGCCACTGCAATTCACAAACCTGCAGAGTTATAAATGATAACTCTCGTGCACAAATATATTGAGGGAAGGCAACGAAGAGGATTTGAAAGCAAGGCAGAATTGCAGGAAACAGATTTCAGGAGGTAGATTCGACTCGCCTTTAAAGCACATGAAAAGCGGCAAAACGTTGACAATGATGCCCTTGGCCAAAAAGGGCGTATGCGTTTTTTCCTGAATATATTCAGGAAAAAACGCATACGCCCTTTTTGGCCAACCAAGCAAGCCGGAAGTGCAAATCAGCACTACAAAGAAGTCTCGCTTGCCATCGGTCAAAAGGGCCATGCTGCCAAAAGTGTAAAAACCAGAAATTCAGGACAGGCCATGGAGACATGGGAGCCTTGCTACGCTGATGGGCAGGATGCCAATTGCCAACAGCCACTCTGGAGAAGTGTACGGTGTGTCCTGAAACATGTAATAAACACAGCTTACAGAGCATAGGGCACTTCCACTCATGGGCGTATAAATTGGGAAAACTAAAAATCAAGAAGACACAGGCACCCCAAAGTTTCGGGCTGCTCTGTGTACAAGAACCTCCACTTAGGTACACCTTAAACATGCCAGGAAAGAGAAAAATGGATAAAGAAGTTGTGGTACTTAGGCACAATGGAATATCACTCAGCCATGAAATCAATGTCATAAGGCTAGTAGCAGCATGATGAGTGGATTTAGGACGAGGATTCTAAGCGAAATAAGTCACACAGAAAAAGACAGTTATCCTAAGATATCACTTATAGAGGGCATGTCAAAATCGCTACACTTGAACTGAATTACAAAACAGAACAGAGTCACATATTTAGAAGACACACTATGGCTGCTTAACGGGAAAGGTGAGGTGGGGTGATGCATAAAACAAGGGTTTGAAATTAGCTCACATACCGTTCCATAAGCCAAATATGTAACAGACAAGACCTCCTCCCTGCTCAGTGAACTGGACTCAACACCCCCTATTCACTGCACAAGAATATATCTGACTAGCAAGAATCTTAAAACCTATGTATTGATATCTCTCTGGAGTTGAATCAAGAGGGTGTAAAGCGGCATAAACACAGCAGGGAAAAGCAGCTCAACCTCATTATCAAAATAAATTACTTAAAATGAACGCCATAAAACAAAGACAGTGAAAGAGAGAGAAATTCTTACAAAATCCGTTCGGAGGCTCTGATGCAACCTGGATTGACCATATCTAGACCCACAGCTGGATGAGACATAAGGCTGGACACTCTTGGGGCTGAGAGGTTTGGTGAGGTTGGGTGAGGAAACGCAGACCCTTTAAAGTAATACCGCGGGGTACCCACCCCATGGGTCCCAAATCTCCAGTTTCAAGGGCATCTTCCTACATTGAATACGTGCATGGGAAACCCAGAAGATGGTACAGCGTGTGATCGGGAAAGGTTTCTAAAACGCACCTCATTTCTCCTCTCCTTGTGCTCGGGTTCGCCATTGCAGCCGCTTTACTAGTAATATCCCTACTTGGAGAATCAGCACCTTGAAGCTCCTGTTTGTTTCGTACAGGTTGCAATTTGTCCTGAGGATGAACGGGAAGAGGGGGAACCAACGAGAGACTAGCTCTAGGTGTTGGGACAGGCACAGGTCACTCTATTTCCCCATCAGGAAGAAGAATGAAGCACAGGCTCAGCCTGCCCCCCGGAACCAGAATAGGGCCTGAAGCAATCCTGCGCTTTTGCGGCCAGCTCCCAAAAAAGCGAGATGACAAATGGAGCTCAGGGCCACTGCAATTCACAAACCTGCAGAGTTATAAATGATAACTCTCGTCCACAAATATATTGAGGGAAGGCAACGAAGAGGATTTGAAAGCAAGGCAGAATTGCAGGAAACAGATTTCAGGAGGTAGATTCGACTCGCCTTTAAAGCACATGAAAAGCGGCAAAACGTTGACAATGATGCCCTTGGCCAAAAAGGGCGTATGCGTTTTTTCCTGAATATATTCAGGAAAAAACGCATACGCCCTTTTTGGCCAACCAAGCAAGCCGGAAGTGCAAATCAGCACTACAAAGAAGTCTCGCTTGCCATCGGTCAAAAGGGCCATGCTGCCAAAAGTGTAAAAACCAGAAATTCAGGACAGGCCATGGAGACATGGGAGCCTTGCTACGCTGATGGGCAGGATGCCAATTGCCAACAGCCACTCTGGAGAAGTGTACGGTGTGTCCTGAAACATGTAATAAACACAGCTTACAGAGCATAGGGCACTTCCACTCATGGGCGTATAAATTGGGAAAACTACAAATCAACAAGACACAGGCACCCCAAAGTTTAGGGCTGCTCTGTGTACAAGAACCTCCACTTAGCTACACCTTAAACATGCCAGGAAAGAGAAAAATGGATAAAGAAGTTGTGGTACTTAGGCACAATGGAATATCACTCAGCCATGAAATCAATGTCATAAGGCTAGTAGCAGCATGATGAGTGGATTTAGGGACGAGGATTCTAAGTGAAATAAGTCACACAGAAAAAGACACTTATCCTAAGATATCACTTATAGAGGGCATGTCAAAATCGCTACACTTGAACTGAATTACAAAACAGAACAGAGTCACACATTTAGAAGACACACTATGGCTGCTTAACGGGAAAGGTGAGGTGGGCTGATGCATAAAACAAGGGTTTGAAATTAGCTCACATACCGTTCCATAAGCCAAATATGTAACAGACAAGACCTCCTCCCTGCTCAGTGAACTGGACTCAACACCCCCTATTCACCGCACAAGAATATATCTGACTAGCAAAAATCTTAAAACCTATGTATTGATATCTCTCTGGAGTTGAATCAAGAGGGTGTAAAGCGGCATAAACACAGCAGGGAAAAGCAGCTCAACCCCATTATCAAAATAAATTACTTAAAATGAAGGCCATAAAACAAAGACAGTGAAAGAGAGAGAAATTCTTACAAAATCCGTTCGGAGGCTCTGATGCAACCTGGATTGACCATATCTAGACCCACAGCTGGATGAGACATAAGGCTGGACACTCTTGGAGCTGAGAGGTTTTGTGAGGTTGGGTGAGGAAACGCAGACCCTTTAAAGTAATACCGCGGGGTACCCACCCCATGGGTCCCAAATCTCCAGGTTCAAGGGCATCTTCCTACATTGAATACGTGCATGGGAAACCCAGAAGATGGTACAGCGTGTGATCGGGAAAGGTTTCTAAAACGCACCTCATTTCTCCTCTCCTTGTGCTCGGGTTCGCCATTCCAGCCGCTGTACTAACAATCTCCCTACTTGGAGAATCAGCACCTTGAAGCTCCTGTTTGTTTCGTACAGGTTGCAATTTGTCCTGAGGATGAACGGGAAGAGGGGGAACCAACGAGAGACTAGCTCTAGGTGTTGGGACAGGCACAGGTCACTCTATTTCCCCATCAGGAAGAAGAATGAAGCACAGGCTCAGCCTGCGCCCCGGAACCAGAATAGGGCCTGAAGCAATCCTGCGCTTTTGCGGCCAGCTCCCAAAAAAGCGAGTTGACAAATGGAGCTCAGGGCCACTGCAATTCACAAACCTGCAGAGTTATCAATGATAACTCTCGTCCACAAATATATTGAGGGAAGGCAACGAAGAGGATTTGAAAGCAAGGCAGAATATCAGGAAACAGATTTCAGGAGGTAGATTCGACTCGCCTTTAAAGCACATGAAAAGCAGCAAAACGTTGACAATGATGCCCTTGGCCAAAAAGGGCGTATGCGTTTTTTCCTGAATATATTCAGAAAAAAACGCATACGCCCTTTTTGGCCAACCAAGCAAGCCGGAAGTGCAAATCAGCACTACAAAGAAGTCTCGCTTGCCATCGGTCAAAAGGGCCATGCTGCCAAAAGTGTAAAAACCAGAAATTCAGGACAGGCCATGGAGACATGGGAGCCTTGCTACGCTGATGGGCGGGATGCCAATTGCCAACAGCCACTCTGGAGAAGTGTACGGTGTGTCCTGAAACATGTAATAAACACAGCTTACAGAGCATAGGGCACTTCCACTCATGGGCGTATAAATTGGGAAAACTACAAATCAACAAGACACAGGCACCCCAAAGTTTCGGGCTGCTCTGTGTACAAGAACCTCCACTTAGGTACACCTTAAACATGCCAGGAAAGAGAAAAATGGATAAAGAAGTTGTGGTACTTAGGCACAATGGAATATCACTCAGCCATGAAATCAATGTCATAAGGCTAGTAGCAGCATGATGAGTGGATTTAGGACGAGGATTCTAAGCGAAATAAGTCACACAGAAAAAGACACTTATCCTAAGATATCACTTATAGAGGGCATGTCAAAATCGCTACACTTGAACTGAATTACAAAACAGAACAGAGTCACATATTTAGAAGACACACTATGGCTGCTTAACGGGAAAGGTGAGGTGGGCTGATGCATAAAACAAGGGTTTGAAATTAGCTCACATACCGTTCCATAAGCCAAATATGTAACAGACAAGACCTCCTCCCTGCTCAGTGAACTGGACTCAACACCCCCTATTCACCGCACAAGAATATATCTGACTAGCAAGAATCTTAAAACCTATGTATTGATATCTCTCTGGAGTTGAATCAAGAGGGTGTAAAGCGGCATAAACACAGCAGGGAAAAGCAGCTCAACCCCATTATCAAAATAAATTACTTAAAATGAACGCCATAAAACAAAGACAGTGAAAGAGAGAGAAATTCTTACAAAATCCGTTCGGAGGCTCTGATGCAACCTGGATTGACCATATCTAGACCCACAGCTGGATGAGACATAAGGCTGGACACTCTTGGGGCTGAGAGGTTTGGTGAGGTTGGGTGAGGAAACGCAGACCCTTTAAAGTAATACCGGGGGGTACCCACCCTATGGGTCCCAAATCTCCAGGTTCAAGGGCATCTTCCTACATTGAAAACGTGCATGGGAAACCCAGAAGATGGTACAGCGTGTGATCGGGAAAGGTTTCTAAAACGCACCTCATTTCTCCTCTCCTTGTGCTCGGGTTCGCCATTCCAGCCGCTTTACTAACAATCTCCCTACTTGGAGAATCAGCACCTTGAAGCTCCTGTTTGTTTCGTACAGGTTGCAATTTGTCCTGAGGATGAACGGGAAGAGGGGGAACCAACGAGAGACTACCTCTAGGTGTTGGGACAGGCACAGGTCACTCTATTTCCCCATCAGGAAGAAGAATGAAGCACAGGCTCAGCCTGCGCCCCGGAACCAGAATAGGGCCTGAAGCAATCCTGCGCTTTTGCGGCCAGCTCCCAAAAAAGCGAGTTGACAAATGGAGCTCAGGGCCACTGCAATTCACAAACCTGCAGAGTTATCAATGATAACTCTCGTCCACAAATATATTGAGGGAAGGCAACGAAGAGGATTTGAAAGCAAGGCAGAATATCAGGAAACAGATTTCAGGAGGTAGATTCGACTCGCCTTTAAAGCACATGAAAAGCAGCAAAACGTTGACAATGATGCCCTTGGCCAAAAAGGGCGTATGCGTTTTTTCCTGAATATATTCAGGAAAAAACGCATACGCCCTTTTTGGCCAACCAAGCAAGCCGGAAGTGCAAATCAGCACTACAAAGAAGTCTCGCTTGCCATCGGTCAAAAGGGCCATGCTGCCAAAAGTGTAAAAACCAGAAATTCAGGACAGGCCATGGAGACATGGGAGCCTTGCTACGCTGATGGGCGGGATGCCAATTGCCAACAGCCACTCTGGAGAAGTGTACGGTGTGTCCTGAAACATGTAATAAACACAGCTTACAGAGCATAGGGCACTTCCACTCATGGGCGTATAAATTGGGAAAACTACAAATCAACAAGACACAGGCACCCCAAAGTTTCGGGCTGCTCTGTGTACAAGAACCTCCACTTAGGTACACCTTAAACATGCCAGGAAAGAGAAAAATGGATAAAGAAGTTGTGGTACTTAGGCACAATGGAATATCACTCAGCCATGAAATCAATGTCATAAGGCTAGTAGCAGCATGATGAGTGGATTTAGGGACGAGGATTCTAAGTGAAATAAGTCACACAGAAAAAGACACTTATCCTAAG
This sequence comes from Eubalaena glacialis, assembly GCF_028564815.1. Lineage (NCBI taxonomy): Eukaryota > Metazoa > Chordata > Mammalia > Artiodactyla > Balaenidae > Eubalaena > Eubalaena glacialis. Next base: position 28,697 of record NW_026871433.1, read on the forward strand.
ATATCACTTATAGAGGGCATGTCAAAATCGCTACACTTGAACTGAATTACAAAACAGAACAGAGTCACATATTTAGAAGACACACTATGGCTGCTTAACGGGAAAGGTGAGGTGGGCTGATGCATAAAACAAGGGTTTGAAATTAGCTCCCATACCGTTCCATAAGCCAAATATGTAACAGACAAGACCTCCTCCCTGCTCAGTGAACTGGACTCAACACCCCCTATTCACCGCACAAGAATATATCTGACTAGCAAAAATCTTAAAACCTATGTATTGATATCTCTCTGGAGTTGAATCAAGAGGGTGTAAAGCGGCATAAACACAGCAGGGAAAAGCAGCTCAACCCCATTATCAAAATAAATTACTTAAAATGAAGGCCATAAAACAAAGACAGTGAAAGAGAGAGAAATTCTTACAAAATCCGTTCGGAGGCTCTGATGCAACCTGGATTGACCATATCTAGACCCACAGCTGGATGAGACATAAGGCTGGACACTCTTGGAGCTGAGAGGTTTTGTGAGGTTGGGTGAGGAAACGCAGACCCTTTAAAGTAATACCGCGGGGTACCCACCCCATGGGTCCCAAATCTCCAGGTTCAAGGGCATCTTCCTACATTGAAAACGTGCATCGGAAACCCAGAAGATGGTACAGCGTGTGATCGGGAAAGGTTTCTAAAACGCACCTCATTTCTCCTCTCCTTGTGCTCGGGTTCGCCATTCCAGCCGCTGTACTAACAATCTCCCTACTTGGAGAATCAGCACCTTGAAGCTCCTGTTTGTTTCGTACAGGTTGCAATTTGTCCTGAGGATGAACGGGAAGAGGGGGAACCAACGAGAGACTAGCTCTAGGTGTTGGGACAGGCACAGGTCACTCTATTTCCCCATCAGGAAGAAGAATGAAGCACAGGCTCAGCCTGCCCCCCGGAACCAGAATAGGGCCTGAAGCAATCCTGCGCTTTTGCGGCCAGCTCCCAAAAAAGCGAGTTGACAAATGGAGCTCAGGGCCACTGCAATTCACAAACCTGCAGAGTTATCAATGATAACTCTCGTCCACAAATATATTGAGGGAAGGAAACGAAGAGGATATGAAAGCAAGGCAGAATTGCAGGAAACAGATTTCAGGAGGTAGATTCGACTCGCCTTTAAAGCACATGAAAAGCAGCAAAACGTTGACAATGATGCCCTTGGCCAAAAAGGGCGTATGCGTTTTTTCCTGAATATATTCAGGAAAAAACGCATACGCCCTTTTTGGCCAACCAAGCAAGCCGGAAGTGCAAATCAGCACTACAAAGAAGTCTCGCTTGCCATCGGTCAAAAGGGCCATGCTGCCAAAAGTGTAAAAACCAGAAATTCAGGACAGGCCATGGAGACATGGGAGCCTTGCTACGCTGATGGGCGGGATGCCAATTGCCAACAGCCACTCTGGAGAAGTGTACGGTGTGTCCTGAAACATGTAATAAACACAGCTTACAGAGCATAGGGCACTTCCACTCATGGGCGTATAAATTGGGAAAACTACAAATCAACAAGACACAGGCACCCCAAAGTTTCGGGCTGCTCTGTGTACAAGAACCTCCACTTAGGTACACCTTAAACATGCCAGGAAAGAGAAAAATGGATAAAGAAGTTGTGGTACTTAGGCACAATGGAATATCACTCAGCCATGAAATCAATGTCATAAGGCTAGTAGCAGCATGATGAGTGGATTTAGGGACGAGGATTCTAAGTGAAATAAGTCACACAGAAAAAGACACTTATCCTAAGATATCACTTATAGAGGGCATGTCAAAATCGCTACACTTGAACTGAATTACAAAACAGAACAGAGTCACATATTTAGAAGACACACTATGGCTGCTTAACAGGAAAGGTGAGGTGGGGTGATGCATAAAACAAGGGTTTGAAATTAGCTCCCATACCGTTCCATAAGCCAAATATGTAACAGACAAGACCTCCTCCCTGCTCAGTGAACTGGACTCAACACCCCCTATTCACCGCACAAGAATATATCTGACTAGCAAGAATCTTAAAACCTATGTATTGATATCTCTCTGGAGTTGAATCAAGAGGGTGTAAAGCGGCATAAACACAGCAGGGAAAAGCAGCTCAACCCCATTATCAAAATAAATTACTTAAAATGAACGCCATAAAACAAAGACAGTGAAAGAGAGAGAAATTCTTACAAAATCCGTTCGGAGGCTCTGATGCAACCTGGATTGACCATATCTAGACCCACAGCTGGATGAGACATAAGGCTGGACACTCTTGGGGCTGAGAGGTTTGGTGAGGTTGGGTGAGGAAACGCAGACCCTTTAAAGTAATACCGCGGGGTACCCACCCCATGGGTCCCAAATCTCCAGGTTCAAGGGCATCTTCCTACATTGAAAACGTGCATGGGAAACCCAGAAGATGGTACAGCGTGTGATCGGGAAAGGTTTCTAAAACGCACCTCATTTCTCCTCTCCTTGTGCTCGGGTTCGCCATTGCAGCCGCTTTACTAACAATCTCCCTACTTGGAGAATCAGCACCTGGAACCTCCTGTTTGTTTCGTACAGGTTGCAATTTGTCCTGAGGATGGACGGGAAGACGGGGAATCAATGAGAGACTAGCTCTAGGTGTTGGGACAGGCACAGGTCACTCTATTTCCCCATCAGGAAGAAGAATGAAGCACAGGCTCAGCCTGCCCCCGGAACCAGAATAGGGCCTGAAGCAATCCTGCGCTTTTGCGGCCAGCTCCCAAAAAAGCGAGATGACAAATGGAGCTCAGGGCCACTGCAATTCACAAACCTGCAGAGTTATAAATGATAACTCTCGTGCACAAATATATTGAGGGAAGGCAACGAAGAGGATTTGAAAGCAAGGCAGAATTGCAGGAAACAGATTTCAGGAGGTAGATTCGACTCGCCTTTAAAGCACATGAAAAGCGGCAAAACGTTGACAATGATGCCCTTGGCCAAAAAGGGCGTATGCGTTTTTTCCTGAATATATTCAGGAAAAAACGCATACGCCCTTTTTGGCCAACCAAGCAAGCCGGAAGTGCAAATCAGCACTACAAAGAAGTCTCGCTTGCCATCGGTCAAAAGGGCCATGCTGCCAAAAGTGTAAAAACCAGAAATTCAGGACAGGCCATGGAGACATGGGAGCCTTGCTACGCTGATGGGCAGGATGCCAATTGCCAACAGCCACTCTGGAGAAGTGTACGGTGTGTCCTGAAACATGTAATAAACACAGCTTACAGAGCATAGGGCACTTCCACTCATGGGCGTATAAATTGGGAAAACTAAAAATCAAGAAGACACAGGCACCCCAAAGTTTCGGGCTGCTCTGTGTACAAGAACCTCCACTTAGGTACACCTTAAACATGCCAGGAAAGAGAAAAATGGATAAAGAAGTTGTGGTACTTAGGCACAATGGAATATCACTCAGCCATGAAATCAATGTCATAAGGCTAGTAGCAGCATGATGAGTGGATTTAGGGACGAGGATTCTAAGTGAAATAAGTCACACAGAAAAAGACACTTATCCTAAGATATCACTTATAGAGGGCATGTCAAAATCGCTACACTTGAACTGAATTACAAAACAGAACAGAGTCACACATTTAGAAGACACACTATGGCTGCTTAACGGGAAAGGTGAGGTGGGCTGATGCATAAAACAAGGGTTTGAAATTAGCTCACATACCGTTCCATAAGCCAAATATGTAACAGACAAGACCTCCTCCCTGCTCAGTGAACTGGACTCAACACCCCCTATTCACCGCACAAGAATATATCTGACTAGCAAAAATCTTAAAACCTATGTATTGATATCTCTCTGGAGTTGAATCAAGAGGGTGTAAAGCGGCATAAACACAGCAGGGAAAAGCAGCTCAACCCCATTATCAAAATAAATTACTTAAAATGAAGGCCATAAAACAAAGACAGTGAAAGAGAGAGAAATTCTTACAAAATCCGTTCGGAGGCTCTGATGCAACCTGGATTGACCATATCTAGACCCACAGCTGGATGAGACATAAGGCTGGACACTCTTGGAGCTGAGAGGTTTTGTGAGGTTGGGTGAGGAAACGCAGACCCTTTAAAGTAATACCGCGGGGTACCCACCCCATGGGTCCCAAATCTCCAGGTTCAAGGGCATCTTCCTACATTGAATACGTGCATGGGAAACCCAGAAGATGGTACAGCGTGTGATCGGGAAAGGTTTCTAAAACGCACCTCATTTCTCCTCTCCTTGTGCTCGGGTTCGCCATTCCAGCCGCTGTACTAACAATCTCCCTACTTGGAGAATCAGCACCTTGAAGCTCCTGTTTGTTTCGTACAGGTTGCAATTTGTCCTGAGGATGAACGGGAAGAGGGGGAACCAACGAGAGACTAGCTCTAGGTGTTGGGACAGGCACAGGTCACTCTATTTCCCCATCAGGAAGAAGAATGAAGCACAGGCTCAGCCTGCGCCCCGGAACCAGAATAGGGCCTGAAGCAATCCTGCGCTTTTGCGGCCAGCTCCCAAAAAAGCGAGTTGACAAATGGAGCTCAGGGCCACTGCAATTCACAAACCTGCAGAGTTATCAATGATAACTCTCGTCCACAAATATATTGAGGGAAGGCAACGAAGAGGATTTGAAAGCAAGGCAGAATATCAGGAAACAGATTTCAGGAGGTAGATTCGACTCGCCTTTAAAGCACATGAAAAGCAGCAAAACGTTGACAATGATGCCCTTGGCCAAAAAGGGCGTATGCGTTTTTTCCTGAATATATTCAGGAAAAAACGCATACGCCCTTTTTGGCCAACCAAGCAAGCTGGAAGTGCAAATCAGCACTACAAAGAAGTCTCGCTTGCCATCGGTCAAAAGGGCCATGCTGCCAAAAGTGTAAAAACCAGAAATTCAGGACAGGCCATGGAGACATGGGAGCCTTGCTACGCTGATGGGCGGGATGCCAATTGCCAACAGCCACTCTGGAGAAGTGTACGGTGTGTCCTGAAACATGTAATAAACACAGCTTACAGAGCATAGGGCACTTCCACTCATGGGCGTATAAATTGGGAAAACTACAAATCAACAAGACACAGGCACCCCAAAGTTTCGGGCTGCTCTGTGTACAAGAACCTCCACTTAGGTACACCTTAAACATGCCAGGAAAGAGAAAAATGGATAAAGAAGTTGTGGTACTTAGGCACAATGGAATATCACTCAGCCATGAAATCAATGTCATAAGGCTAGTAGCAGCATGATGAGTGGATTTAGGACGAGGATTCTAAGCGAAATAAGTCACACAGAAAAAGACACTTATCCTAAGATATCACTTATAGAGGGCATGTCAAAATCGCTACACTTGAACTGAATTACAAAACAGAACAGAGTCACATATTTAGAAGACACACTATGGCTGCTTAACGGGAAAGGTGAGGTGGGCTGATGCATAAAACAAGGGTTTGAAATTAGCTCACATACCGTTCCATAAGCCAAATATGTAACAGACAAGACCTCCTCCCTGCTCAGTGAACTGGACTCAACACCCCCTATTCACCGCACAAGAATATATCTGACTAGCAAGAATCTTAAAACCTATGTATTGATATCTCTCTGGAGTTGAATCAAGAGGGTGTAAAGCGGCATAAACACAGCAGGGAAAAGCAGCTCAACCCCATTATCAAAATAAATTACTTAAAATGAACGCCATAAAACAAAGACAGTGAAAGAGAGAGAAATTCTTACAAAATCCGTTCGGAGGCTCTGATGCAACCTGGATTGACCATATCTAGACCCACAGCTGGATGAGACATAAGGCTGGACACTCTTGGGGCTGAGAGGTTTGGTGAGGTTGGGTGAGGAAACGCAGACCCTTTAAAGTAATACCGGGGGGTACCCACCCTATGGGTCCCAAATCTCCAGGTTCAAGGGCATCTTCCTACATTGAAAACGTGCATGGGAAACCCAGAAGATGGTACAGCGTGTGATCGGGAAAGGTTTCTAAAACGCACCTCATTTCTCCTCTCCTTGTGCTCGGGTTCGCCATTCCAGCCGCTTTACTAACAATCTCCCTACTTGGAGAATCAGCACCTTGAAGCTCCTGTTTGTTTCGTACAGGTTGCAATTTGTCCTGAGGATGAACGGGAAGAGGGGGAACCAACGAGAGACTACCTCTAGGTGTTGGGACAGGCACAGGTCACTCTATTTCCCCATCAGGAAGAAGAATGAAGCACAGGCTCAGCCTGCGCCCCGGAACCAGAATAGGGCCTGAAGCAATCCTGCGCTTTTGCGGCCAGCTCCCAAAAAAGCGAGTTGACAAATGGAGCTCAGGGCCACTGCAATTCACAAACCTGCAGAGTTATCAATGATAACTCTCGTCCACAAATATATTGAGGGAAGGCAACGAAGAGGATTTGAAAGCAAGGCAGAATATCAGGAAACAGATTTCAGGAGGTAGATTCGACTCGCCTTTAAAGCACATGAAAAGCAGCAAAACGTTGACAATGATGCCCTTGGCCAAAAAGGGCGTATGCGTTTTTTCCTGAATATATTCAGGAAAAAACGCATACGCCCTTTTTGGCCAACCAAGCAAGCCGGAAGTGCAAATCAGCACTACAAAGAAGTCTCGCTTGCCATCGGTCAAAAGGGCCATGCTGCCAAAAGTGTAAAAACCAGAAATTCAGGACAGGCCATGGAGACATGGGAGCCTTGCTACGCTGATGGGCGGGATGCCAATTGCCAACAGCCACTCTGGAGAAGTGTACGGTGTGTCCTGAAACATGTAATAAACACAGCTTACAGAGCATAGGGCACTTCCACTCATGGGCGTATAAATTGGGAAAACTACAAATCAACAAGACACAGGCACCCCAAAGTTTCGGGCTGCTCTGTGTACAAGAACCTCCACTTAGGTACACCTTAAACATGCCAGGAAAGAGAAAAATGGATAAAGAAGTTGTGGTACTTAGGCACAATGGAATATCACTCAGCCATGAAATCAATGTCATAAGGCTAGTAGCAGCATGATGAGTGGATTTAGGGACGAGGATTCTAAGTGAAATAAGTCACACAGAAAAAGACACTTATCCTAAGATATCACTTATAGAGGGCATGTCAAAATCGCTACACTTGAACTGAATTACAAAACAGAACAGAGTCACATATTTAGAAGACACACTATGGCTGCTTAACGGGAAAGGTGAGGTGGGCTGATGCATAAAACAAGGGTTTGAAATTAGCTCCCATACCGTTCCATAAGCCAAATATGTAACAGACAAGACCTCCTCCCTGCTCAGTGAACTGGACTCAACACCCCCTATTCACCGCACAAGAATATATCTGACTAGCAAAAATCTTAAAACCTATGTATTGATATCTCTCTGGAGTTGAATCAAGAGGGTGTAAAGCGGCATAAACACAGCAGGGAAAAGCAGCTCAACCCCATTATCAAAATAAATTACTTAAAATGAAGGCCATAAAACAAAGACAGTGAAAGAGAGAGAAATTCTTACAAAATCCGTTCGGAGGCTCTGATGCAACCTGGATTGACCATATCTAGACCCACAGCTGGATGAGACATAAGGCTGGACACTCTTGGAGCTGAGAGGTTTTGTGAGGTTGGGTGAGGAAACGCAGACCCTTTAAAGTAATACCGCGGGGTACCCACCCCATGGGTCCCAAATCTCCAGGTTCAAGGGCATCTTCCTACATTGAAAACGTGCATCGGAAACCCAGAAGATGGTACAGCGTGTGATCGGGAAAGGTTTCTAAAACGCACCTCATTTCTCCTCTCCTTGTGCTCGGGTTCGCCATTCCAGCCGCTGTACTAACAATCTCCCTACTTGGAGAATCAGCACCTTGAAGCTCCTGTTTGTTTCGTACAGGTTGCAATTTGTCCTGAGGATGAACGGGAAGAGGGGGAACCAACGAGAGACTAGCTCTAGGTGTTGGGACAGGCACAGGTCACTCTATTTCCCCATCAGGAAGAAGAATGAAGCACAGGCTCAGCCTGCCCCCCGGAACCAGAATAGGGCCTGAAGCAATCCTGCGCTTTTGCGGCCAGCTCCCAAAAAAGCGAGTTGACAAATGGAGCTCAGGGCCACTGCAATTCACAAACCTGCAGAGTTATAAATGATAACTCTCGTCCACAAATATATTGAGGGAAGGAAACGAAGAGGATATGAAAGCAAGGCAGAATTGCAGGAAACAGATTTCAGGAGGTAGATTCGACTCGCCTTTAAAGCACATGAAAAGCAGCAAAACGTTGACAATGATGCCCTTGGCCAAAAAGGGCGTATGCGTTTTTTCCTGAATATATTCAGGAAAAAACGCATACGCCCTTTTTGGCCAACCAAGCAAGCCGGAAGTGCAAATCAGCACTACAAAGAAGTCTCGCTTGCCATCGGTCAAAAGGGCCATGCTGCCAAAAGTGTAAAAACCAGAAATTCAGGACAGGCCATGGAGACATGGGAGCCTTGCTACGCTGATGGGCGGGATGCCAATTGCCAACAGCCACTCTGGAGAAGTGTACGGTGTGTCCTGAAACATGTAATAAACACAGCTTACAGAGCATAGGGCACTTCCACTCATGGGCGTATAAATTGGGAAAACTACAAATCAACAAGACACAGGCACCCCAAAGTTTCGGGCTGCTCTGTGTACAAGAACCTCCACTTAGGTACACCTTAAACATGCCAGGAAAGAGAAAAATGGATAAAGAAGTTGTGGTACTTAGGCACAATGGAATATCACTCAGCCATGAAATCAATGTCATAAGGCTAGTAGCAGCATGATGAGTGGATTTAGGGACGAGGATTCTAAGTGAAATAAGTCACACAGAAAAAGACACTTATCCTAAGATATCACTTATAGAGGGCATGTCAAAATCGCTACACTTGAACTGAATTACAAAACAGAACAGAGTCACATATTTAGAAGACACACTATGGCTGCTTAACGGGAAAGGTGAGGTGGGGTGATGCATAAAACAAGGGTTTGAAATTAGCTCCCATACCGTTCCATAAGCCAAATATGTAACAGACAAGACCTCCTCCCTGCTCAGTGAACTGGACTCAACACCCCCTATTCACCGCACAAGAATATATCTGACTAGCAAGAATCTTAAAACCTATGTATTGATATCTCTCTGGAGTTGAATCAAGAGGGTGTAAAGCGGCATAAACACAGCAGGGAAAAGCAGCTCAACCCCATTATCAAAATAAATTACTTAAAATGAACGCCATAAAACAAAGACAGTGAAAGAGAGAGAAATTCTTACAAAATCCGTTCGGAGGCTCTGATGCAACCTGGATTGACCATATCTAGACCCACAGCTGGATGAGACATAAGGCTGGACACTCTTGGGGCTGAGAGGTTTGGTGAGGTTGGGTGAGGAAACGCAGACCCTTTAAAGTAATACCGCGGGGTACCCACCCCATGGGTCCCAAATCTCCAGGTTCAAGGGCATCTTCCTACATTGAAAACGTGCATGGGAAACCCAGAAGATGGTACAGCGTGTGATCGGGAAAGGTTTCTAAAACGCACCTCATTTCTCCTCTCCTTGTGCTCGGGTTCGCCATTCCAGCCGCTTTACTAACAATCTCCCTACTTGGAGAATCAGCACCTGGAACCTCCTGTTTGTTTCGTACAGGTTGCAATTTGTCCTGAGGATGGACGGGAAGACGGGGAATCAATGAGAGACTAGCTCTAGGTGTTGGGACAGGCACAGGTCACTCTATTTCCCCATCAGGAAGAAGAATGAAGCACAGGCTCAGCCTGCCCCCCGGAACCAGAATAGGGCCTGAAGCAATCCTGCGCTTTTGCGGCCAGCTCCCAAAAAAGCGAGATGACAAATGGAGCTCAGGGCCACTGCAATTCACAAACCTGCAGAGTTATAAATGATAACTCTCGTGCACAAATATATTGAGGGAAGGCAACGAAGAGGATTTGAAAGCAAGGCAGAATTGCAGGAAACAGATTTCAGGAGGTAGATTCGACTCGCCTTTAAAGCACATGAAAAGCGGCAAAACGTTGACAATGATGCCCTTGGCCAAAAAGGGCGTATGCGTTTTTTCCTGAATATATTCAGGAAAAAACGCATACGCCCTTTTTGGCCAACCAAGCAAGCCGGAAGTGCAAATCAGCACTACAAAGAAGTCTCGCTTGCCATCGGTCAAAAGGGCCATGCTGCCAAAAGTGTAAAAACCAGAAATTCAGGACAGGCCATGGAGACATGGGAGCCTTGCTACGCTGATGGGCAGGATGCCAATTGCCAACAGCCACTCTGGAGAAGTGTACGGTGTGTCCTGAAACATGTAATAAACACAGCTTACAGAGCATAGGGCACTTCCACTCATGGGCGTATAAATTGGGAAAACTACAAATCAACAAGACACAGGCACCCCAAAGTTTCGGGCTGCTCTGTGTACAAGAACCTCCACTTAGGTACACCTTAAACATGCCAGGAAAGAGAAAAATGGATAAAGAAGTTGTGGTACTTAGGCACAATGGAATATCACTCAGCCATGAAATCAATGTCATAAGGCTAGTAGCAGCATGATGAGTGGATTTAGGGACGAGGATTCTAAGTGAAATAAGTCACACAGAAAAAGACACTTATCCTAAGATATCACTTATAGAGGGCATGTCAAAATCGCTACACTTGAACTGAATTACAAAACAGAACACAGTCACATATTTAGAAGACACACTATGGCTACTTAACGGGAAAGGTGAGGTGGGCTGATGCATAAAACAAGGGTTTGAAATTAGCTCCCATACCGTTCCATAAGCCAAATATGTAACAGACAAGACCTCCTCCCTGCTCAGTGAACTGGACTCAACACCCCCTATTCACCGCACAAGAATATATCTGACTAGCAAAAATCTTAAAACCTATGTATTGATATCTCTCTGGAGTTGAATCAAGAGGGTGTAAAGCGGCATAAACACAGCAGGGAAAAGCAGCTCAACCCCATTATCAAAATAAATTACTTAAAATGAACGCCATAAAACAAAGACAGTGAAAGAGAGAGAAATTCTTACAAAATCCGTTCGGAGGCTCTGATGCAACCTGGATTGACCATATCTAGACCCACAGCTGGATGAGACATAAGGCTGGACACTCTTGGAGCTGAGAGGTTTTGTGAGGTTGGGTGAGGAAACGCAGACCCTTTAAAGTAATACCGCGGGGTACCCACCCCATGGGTCCCAAATCTCCAGGTTCAAGGGCATCTTCCTACATTGAAAACCTGCATGGGAAACCCAGAAGATGGTACAGCGTGTGATCGGGAAAGGTTTCTAAAACGCACCTCATTTCTCCTCTCCTTGTGCTCGGGTTCGCCATTCCAGCCGCTTTACTAACAATCTCCCTACTTGGAGAATCAGCACCTTGAAGCTCCTGTTTGTTTCGTACAGGTTGCAATTTGTCCTGAGGATGAACGGGAAGAGGGGGAACCAACGAGAGACTAGCTCTAGGTGTTGGGACAGGCACAGGTCACTCTATTTCCCCATCAGGAAGAAGAATGAAGCACAGGCTCAGCCTGCGCCCCGGAACCAGAATAGGGCCTGAAGCAATCCTGCGCTTTTGCGGCCAGCTCCCAAAAAAGCGAGTTGACAAATGGAGCTCAGGGCCACTGCAATTCACAAACCTGCAGAGTTATCAATGATAACTCTCGTCCACAAATATATTGAGGGAAGGCAACGAAGAGGATTTGAAAGCAAGGCAGAATATCAGGAAACAGATTTCAGGAGGTAGATTCGACTCGCCTTTAAAGCACATGAAAAGCAGCAAAACGTTGACAATGATGCCCTTGGCCAAAAAGGGCGTATGCGTTTTTTCCTGAATATATTCAGGAAAAAACGCATACGCCCTTTTTGGCCAACCAAGCAAGCCGGAAGTGCAAATCAGCACTACAAAGAAGTCTCGCTTGCCATCGGTTAAAAGGGCAATGCTGCCAAAAGTGTAAAAACCAGAAATTCAGGACAGGCCATGGAGACATGGGAGCCTTGCTACGCTGATGGGCGGGATGCCAATTGCCAACAGCCACTCTGGAGAAGTGTACGGTGTGTCCTGAAACATGTAATAAACACAGCTTACAGAGCATAGGGCACTTCCACTCATGGGCGTATAAATTGGGAAAACTACAAATCAACAAGACACAGGCACCCCAAAGTTTCGGGCTGCTCTGTGTACAAGAACCTCCACTTAGGTACACCTTAAACATGCCAGGAAAGAGAAAAATGGATAAAGAAGTTGTGGTACTTAGGCACAATGGAATATCACTCAGCCATGAAATCAATGTCATAAGGCTAGTAGCAGCATGATGAGTGGATTTAGGGACGAGGATTCTAAGTGAAATAAGTCACACAGAAAAAGACACTTATCCTAAGATATCACTTATAGAGGGCATGTCAAAATCGCTACACTTGAACTGAATTACAAAACAGAACACAGTCACATATTTAGAAGACACACTATGGCTGCTTAACGGGAAAGGTGAGGTGGGCTGATGCATAAAACAAGGGTTTGAAATTAGCTCACATACCGTTCCATAAGCCAAATATGTAACAGACAAGACCTCCTCCCTGCTCAGTGAACTGGACTCAACACCCCCTATTCACCGCACAAGAATATATCTGACTAGCAAAAATCTTAAAACCTATGTATTGATATCTCTCTGGAGTTGAATCAAGAGGGTGTAAAGCGGCATAAACACAGCAGGGAAAAGCAGCTCAACCCCATTATCAAAATAAATTACTTAAAATGAAGGCCATAAAACAAAGACAGTGAAAGAGAGAGAAATTCTTACAAAATCCGTTCGGAGGCTCTGATGCAACCTGGATTGACCATATCTAGACCCACAGCTGGATGAGACATAAGGCTGGACACTCTTGGAGCTGAGAGGTTTTGTGAGGTTGGGTGAGGAAACGCAGACCCTTTAAAGTAATACCGCGGGGTACCCACCCCATGGGTCCCAAATCTCCAGGTTCAAGGGCATCTTCCTACATTGAAAACGTGCATCGGAAACCCAGAAGATGGTACAGCGTGTGATCGGGAAAGGTTTCTAAAACGCACCTCATTTCTCCTCTCCTTGTGCTCGGGTTCGCCATTCCAGCCGCTGTACTAACAATCTCCCTACTTGGAGAATCAGCACCTTGAAGCTCCTGTTTGTTTCGTACAGGTTGCAATTTGTCCTGAGGATGAACGGGAAGAGGGGGAACCAACGAGAGACTAGCTCTAGGTGTTGGGACAGGCACAGGTCACTCTATTTCCCCATCAGGAAGAAGAATGAAGCACAGGCTCAGCCTGCCCCCCGGAACCAGAATAGGGCCTGAAGCAATCCTGCGCTTTTGCGGCCAGCTCCCAAAAAAGCGAGTTGACAAATGGAGCTCAGGGCCACTGCAATTCACAAACCTGCAGAGTTATAAATGATAACTCTCGTCCACAAATATATTGAGGGAAGGAAACGAAGAGGATATGAAAGCAAGGCAGAATTGCAGGAAACAGATTTCAGGAGGTAGATTCGACTCGCCTTTAAAGCACATGAAAAGCAGCAAAACGTTGACAATGATGCCCTTGGCCAAAAAGGGCGTATGCGTTTTTTCCTGAATATATTCAGGAAAAAACGCATACGCCCTTTTTGGCCAACCAAGCAAGCCGGAAGTGCAAATCAGCACTACAAAGAAGTCTCGCTTGCCATCGGTCAAAAGGGCCATGCTGCCAAAAGTGTAAAAACCAGAAATTCAGGACAGGCCATGGAGACATGGGAGCCTTGCTACGCTGATGGGCGGGATGCCAATTGCCAACAGCCACTCTGGAGAAGTGTACGGTGTGTCCTGAAACATGTAATAAACACAGCTTACAGAGCATAGGGCACTTCCACTCATGGGCGTATAAATTGGGAAAACTACAAATCAACAAGACACAGGCACCCCAAAGTTTCGGGCTGCTCTGTGTACAAGAACCTCCACTTAGGTACACCTTAAACATGCCAGGAAAGAGAAAAATGGATAAAGAAGTTGTGGTACTTAGGCACAATGGAATATCACTCAGCCATGAAATCAATGTCATAAGGCTAGTAGCAGCATGATGAGTGGATTTAGGGACGAGGATTCTAAGTGAAATAAGTCACACAGAAAAAGACACTTATCCTAAGATATCACTTATAGAGGGCATGTCAAAATCGCTACACTTGAACTGAATTACAAAACAGAACAGAGTCACATATTTAGAAGACACACTATGGCTGCTTAACGGGAAAGGTGAGGTGGGCTGATGCATAAAACAAGGGTTTGAAATTAGCTCCCATACCGTTCCATAAGCCAAATATGTAACAGACAAGACCTCCTCCCTGCTCAGTGAACTGGACTCAACACCCCCTTTTCACCGCACAAGAATATATCTGACTAGCAAGAATCTTAAAACCTATGTATTGATATCTCTCTGGAGTTGAATCAAGAGGGTGTAAAGCGGCATAAACACAGCAGGGAAAAGCAGCTCAACCCCATTATCAAAATAAATTACTTAAAATGAACGCCATAAAACAAAGACAGTGAAAGAGAGAGAAATTCTTACAAAATCCGTTCGGAGGCTCTGATGCAACCTGGATTGACCATATCTAGACCCACAGCTGGATGAGACATAAGGCTGGACACTCTTGGGGCTGAGAGGTTTGGTGAGGTTGGGTGAGGAAACGCAGACCCTTTAAAGTAATACCGCGGGGTACCCACCCCATGGGTCCCAAATCTCCAGGTTCAAGGGCATCTTCCTACATTGAAAACGTGCATGGGAAACCCAGAAGATGGTACAGCGTGTGATCGGGAAAGGTTTCTAAAACGCACCTCATTTCTCCTCTCCTTGTGCTCGGGTTCGCCATTCCAGCCACTTTACTAACAATCTCCCTACTTGGAGAATCAGCACCTGGAACCTCCTGTTTGTTTCGTACAGGTTGCAATTTGTCCTGAGGATGAACGGGAAGATGGGGAACCAACGAGAGACTAGCTCTAGGTGTTGGGACAGGCACAGGTCACTCTATTTCCCCATCAGGAAGAAGAATGAAGCACAGGCTCAGCCTGCCCCCCGGAACCAGAATAGGGCCTGAAGCAATCCTGCGCTTTTGCGGCCAGCTCCCAAAAAAGCGAGTTGACAAATGGAGCTCAGGGCCACTGCAATTCACAAACCTGCAGAGTTATAAATGATAACTCTCGTGCACAAATATATTGAGGGAAGGCAACGAAGAGGATTTGAAAGCAAGGCAGAATTGCAGGAAACAGATTTCAGGAGGTAGATTCGACTCGCCTTTAAAGCACATGAAAAGCAGCAAAACGTTGACAATGATGCCCTTGGCCAAAAAGGGCGTATGCGTTTTTTCCTGAATATATTCAGGAAAAAACGCATACGCCCTTTTTGGCCAACCAAGCAAGCCTGAAGTGCAAATCAGCACTACAAAGAAGTCTCGCTTGCCATCGGTCAAAAGGGCCATGCTGCCAAAAGTGTAAAAACCAGAAATTCAGGACAGGCCATGGAGACATGGGAGACTTGCTACGCTGATGGGCGGGATGCCAATTGCCAACAGCCACTCTGGAGAAGTGTACGGTGTGTCCTGAAACATGTAATAAACACAGCTTACAGAGCATAGGGCACTTCCACTCATGGGCGTATAAATTGGGAAAACTACAAATCAACAAGACACAGGCACCTCAAAGTTTAGGGCTGCTCTGTGTACAAGAACCTCCACTTAGGTACACCTTAAACATGCCAGGAAAGAGAAAAATGGATAAAGAAGTTGTGGTACTTAGGCACAATGGAATATCACTCAGCCATGAAATCAATGTCATAAGGCTAGTAGCAGCATGATGAGTGGATTTAGGGACGAGGATTCTAAGTGAAATAAGTCACACAGAAAAAGACACTTATCCTAAGATATCACTTATAGAGGGCATGTCAAAATCGCTACACTTGAACTGAATTACAAAACAGAACAGAGTCACATATTTAGAAGACACACAATGGCTGCTTAACGGGAAAGGTGAGGTGGGGTGATGCATAAAACAAGGGTTTGAAATTAGCTCCCATACCGTTCCATAAGCCAAATATGTAACAGACAAGACCTCCTCCCTGCTCAGTGAACTGGACTCAACACCCCCTATTCACTGCACAAGAATATATCTGACTAGCAAAAATCTTAAAACCTATGTATTGATATCTCTCTGGAGTTGAATCAAGAGGGTGTAAAGCGGCATAAACACAGCAGGGAAAAGCAGCTCAACCCCATTATCAAAATAAATTACTTAAAATGAAGGCCATAAAACAAAGACAGTGAAAGAGAGAGAAATTCTTACAAAATCCGTTCGGAGGCTCTGATGCAACCTGGATTGACCATATCTAGACCCACAGCTGGATGAGACATAAGGCTGGACACTCTTGGAGCTGAGAGGTTTTGTGAGGTTGGGTGAGGAAACGCAGACCCTTTAAAGTAATACCGCGGGGTACCCACCCCATGGGTCCCAAATCTCCAGGTTCAAGGGCATCTTCCTACATTGAAAACGTGCATCGGAAACCCAGAAGATGGTACAGCGTGTGATCGGGAAAGGTTTCTAAAACGCACCTCATTTCTCCTCTCCTTGTGCTCGGGTTCGCCATTCCAGCCGCTGTACTAACAATCTCCCTACTTGGAGAATCAGCACCTTGAAGCTCCTGTTTGTTTCGTACAGGTTGCAATTTGTCCTGAGGATGAACGGGAAGAGGGGGAACCAACGAGAGACTAGCTCTAGGTGTTGGGACAGGCACAGGTCACTCTATTTCCCCATCAGGAAGAAGAATGAAGCACAGGCTCAGCCTGCCCCCCGGAACCAGAATAGGGCCTGAAGCAATCCTGCGCTTTTGCGGCCAGCTCCCAAAAAAGCGAGTTGACAAATGGAGCTCAGGGCCACTGCAATTCACAAACCTGCAGAGTTATAAATGATAACTCTCGTCCACAAATATATTGAGGGAAGGAAACGAAGAGGATATGAAAGCAAGGCAGAATTGCAGGAAACAGATTTCAGGAGGTAGATTCGACTCGCCTTTAAAGCACATGAAAAGCAGCAAAACGTTGACAATGATGCCCTTGGCCAAAAAGGGCGTATGCGTTTTTTCCTGAATATATTCAGGAAAAAACGCATACGCCCTTTTTGGCCAACCAAGCAAGCCGGAAGTGCAAATCAGCACTACAAAGAAGTCTCGCTTGCCATCGGTCAAAAGGGCCATGCTGCCAAAAGTGTAAAAACCAGAAATTCAGGACAGGCCATGGAGACATGGGAGCCTTGCTACGCTGATGGGCGGGATGCCAATTGCCAACAGCCACTCTGGAGAAGTGTACGGTGTGTCCTGAAACATGTAATAAACACAGCTTACAGAGCATAGGGCACTTCCACTCATGGGCGTATAAATTGGGAAAACTACAAATCAACAAGACACAGGCACCCCAAAGTTTCGGGCTGCTCTGTGTACAAGAACCTCCACTTAGGTACACCTTAAACATGCCAGGAAAGAGAAAAATGGATAAAGAAGTTGTGGTACTTAGGCACAATGGAATATCACTCAGCCATGAAATCAATGTCATAAGGCTAGTAGCAGCATGATGAGTGGATTTAGGGACGAGGATTCTAAGTGAAATAAGTCACACAGAAAAAGACACTTATCCTAAGATATCACTTATAGAGGGCATGTCAAAATCGCTACACTTGAACTGAATTACAAAACAGAACAGAGTCACATATTTAGAAGACACACTATGGCTGCTTAACGGGAAAGGTGAGGTGGGCTGATGCATAAAACAAGGGTTTGAAATTAGCTCCCATACCGTTCCATAAGCCAAATATGTAACAGACAAGACCTCCTCCCTGCTCAGTGAACTGGACTCAACACCCCCTATTCACCGCACAAGAATATATCTGACTAGCAAGAATCTTAAAACCTATGTATTGATATCTCTCTGGAGTTGAATCAAGAGGGTGTAAAGCGGCATAAACACAGCAGGGAAAAGCAGCTCAACCCCATTATCAAAATAAATTACTTAAAATGAACGCCATAAAACAAAGACAGTGAAAGAGAGAGAAATTCTTACAAAATCCGTTCGGAGGCTCTGATGCAACCTGGATTGACCATATCTAGACCCACAGCTGGATGAGACATAAGGCTGGACACTCTTGGGGCTGAGAGGTTTGGTGAGGTTGGGTGAGGAAACGCAGACCCTTTAAAGTAATACCGCGGGGTACCCACCCCATGGGTCCCAAATCTCCAGGTTCAAGGGCATCTTCCTACATTGAAAACGTGCATGGGAAACCCAGAAGATGGTACAGCGTGTGATCGGGAAAGGTTTCTAAAACGCACCTCATTTCTCCTCTCCTTGTGCTCGGGTTCGCCATTCCAGCCACTTTACTAACAATCTCCCTACTTGGAGAATCAGCACCTGGAACCTCCTGTTTGTTTCGTACAGGTTGCAATTTGTCCTGAGGATGAACGGGAAGATGGGGAACCAACGAGAGACTAGCTCTAGGTGTTGGGACAGGCACAGGTCACTCTATTTCCCCATCAGGAAGAAGAATGAAGCACAGGCTCAGCCTGCCCCCCGGAACCAGAATAGGGCCTGAAGCAATCCTGCGCTTTTGCGGCCAGCTCCCAAAAAAGCGAGTTGACAAATGGAGCTCAGGGCCACTGCAATTCACAAACCTGCAGAGTTATAAATGATAACTCTCGTGCACAAATATATTGAGGGAAGGCAACGAAGAGGATTTGAAAGCAAGGCAGAATTGCAGGAAACAGATTTCAGGAGGTAGATTCGACTCGCCTTTAAAGCACATGAAAAGCAGCAAAACGTTGACAATGATGCCCTTGGCCAAAAAGGGCGTATGCGTTTTTTCCTGAATATATTCAGGAAAAAACGCATACGCCCTTTTTGGCCAACCAAGCAAGCCGGAAGTGCAAATCAGCACTACAAAGAAGTCTCGCTTGCCATCGGTCAAAAGGGCCATGCTGCCAAAAGTGTAAAAACCAGAAATTCAGGACAGGCCATGGAGACATGGGAGCCTTGCTACGCTGATGGGCGGGATGCCAATTGCCAACAGCCACTCTGGAGAAGTGTACGGTGTGTCCTGAAACATGTAATAAACACAGCTTACAGAGCATAGGGCACTTCCACTCATGGGCGTATAAATTGGGAAAACTACAAATCAACAAGACACAGGCACCTCAAAGTTTAGGGCTGCTCTGTGTACAAGAACCTCCACTTAGGTACACCTTAAACATGCCAGGAAAGAGAAAAATGGATAAAGAAGTTGTGGTACTTAGGCACAATGGAATATCACTCAGCCATGAAATCAATGTCATAAGGCTAGTAGCAGCATGATGAGTGGATTTAGGGACGAGGATTCTAAGTGAAATAAGTCACACAGAAAAAGACACTTATCCTAAGATATCACTTATAGAGGGCATGTCAAAATCGCTACACTTGAACTGAATTACAAAACAGAACAGAGTCACATATTTAGAAGACACACAATGGCTGCTTAACGGGAAAGGTGAGGTGGGGTGATGCATAAAACAAGGGTTTGAAATTAGCTCCCATACCGTTCCATAAGCCAAATATGTAACAGACAAGACCTCCTCCCTGCTCAGTGAACTGGACTCAACACCCCCTATTCACTGCACAAGAATATATCTGACTAGCAAAAATCTTAAAACCTATGTATTGATATCTCTCTGGAGTTGAATCAAGAGGGTGTAAAGCGGCATAAACACAGCAGGGAAAAGCAGCTCAACCCCATTATCAAAATAAATTACTTAAAATGAAGGCCATAAAACAAAGACAGTGAAAGAGAGAGAAATTCTTACAAAATCCGTTCGGAGGCTCTGATGCAACCTGGATTGACCATATCTAGACCCACAGCTGGATGAGACATAAGGCTGGACACTCTTGGAGCTGAGAGGTTTTGTGAGGTTGGGTGAGGAAACGCAGACCCTTTAAAGTAATACCGCGGGGTACCCACCCCATGGGTCCCAAATCTCCAGGTTCAAGGGCATCTTCCTACATTGAAAACGTGCATCGGAAACCCAGAAGATGGTACAGCGTGTGATCGGGAAAGGTTTCTAAAACGCACCTCATTTCTCCTCTCCTTGTGCTCGGGTTCGCCATTCCAGCCGCTGTACTAACAATCTCCCTACTTGGAGAATCAGCACCTTGAAGCTCCTGTTTGTTTCGTACAGGTTGCAATTTGTCCTGAGGATGAACGGGAAGAGGGGGAACCAACGAGAGACTAGCTCTAGGTGTTGGGACAGGCACAGGTCACTCTATTTCCCCATCAGGAAGAAGAATGAAGCACAGGCTCAGCCTGCCCCCCGGAACCAGAATAGGGCCTGAAGCAATCCTGCGCTTTTGCGGCCAGCTCCCAAAAAAGCGAGTTGAGAAATGGAGCTCAGGGCCACTGCAATTCACAAACCTGCAGAGTTATAAATGATAACTCTCGTCCACAAATATATTGAGGGAAGGAAACGAAGAGGATATGAAAGCAAGGCAGAATTGCAGGAAACAGATTTCAGGAGGTAGATTCGACTCGCCTTTAAAGCACATGAAAAGCAGCAAAACGTTGACAATGATGCCCTTGGCCAAAAAGGGCGTATGCGTTTTTTCCTGAATATATTCAGGAAAAAACGCATACGCCCTTTTTGGCCAACCAAGCAAGCCGGAAGTGCAAATCAGCACTACAAAGAAGTCTCGCTTGCCATCGGTCAAAAGGGCCATGCTGCCAAAAGTGTAAAAACCAGAAATTCAGGACAGGCCATGGAGACATGGGAGCCTTGCTACGCTGATGGGCGGGATGCCAATTGCCAACAGCCACTCTGGAGAAGTGTACGGTGTGTCCTGAAACATGTAATAAACACAGCTTACAGAGCATAGGGCACTTCCACTCATGGGCGTATAAATTGGGAAAACTACAAATCAACAAGACACAGGCACCCCAAAGTTTCGGGCTGCTCTGTGTACAAGAACCTCCACTTAGGTACACCTTAAACATGCCAGGAAAGAGAAAAATGGATAAAGAAGTTGTGGTACTTAGGCACAATGGAATATCACTCAGCCATGAAATCAATGTCATAAGGCTAGTAGCAGCATGATGAGTGGATTTAGGGACGAGGATTCTAAGTGAAATAAGTCACACAGAAAAAGACACTTATCCTAAGATATCACTTATAGAGGGCATGTCAAAATCGCTACACTTGAACTGAATTACAAAACAGAACAGAGTCACATATTTAGAAGACACACTATGGCTGCTTAACGGGAAAGGTGAGGTGGGCTGATGCATAAAACAAGGGTTTGAAATTAGCTCCCATACCGTTCCATAAGCCAAATATGTAACAGACAAGACCTCCTCCCTGCTCAGTGAACTGGACTCAACACCCCCTATTCACCGCACAAGAATATATCTGACTAGCAAGAATCTTAAAACCTATGTATTGATATCTCTCTGGAGTTGAATCAAGAGGGTGTAAAGCGGCATAAACACAGCAGGGAAAAGCAGCTCAACCCCATTATCAAAATAAATTACTTAAAATGAACGCCATAAAACAAAGACAGTGAAAGAGAGAGAAATTCTTACAAAATCCGTTCGGAGGCTCTGATGCAACCTGGATTGACCATATCTAGACCCACAGCTGGATGAGACATAAGGCTGGACACTCTTGGGGCTGAGAGGTTTGGTGAGGTTGGGTGAGGAAACGCAGACCCTTTAAAGTAATACCGCGGGGTACCCACCCCATGGGTCCCAAATCTCCAGGTTCAAGGGCATCTTCCTACATTGAAAACGTGCATGGGAAACCCAGAAGATGGTACAGCGTGTGATCGGGAAAGGTTTCTAAAACGCACCTCATTTCTCCTCTCCTTGTGCTCGGGTTCGCCATTCCAGCCACTTTACTAACAATCTCCCTACTTGGAGAATCAGCACCTGGAACCTCCTGTTTGTTTCGTACAGGTTGCAATTTGTCCTGAGGATGAACGGGAAGATGGGGAACCAACGAGAGACTAGCTCTAGGTGTTGGGACAGGCACAGGTCACTCTATTTCCCCATCAGGAAGAAGAATGAAGCACAGGCTCAGCCTGCCCCCCGGAACCAGAATAGGGCCTGAAGCAATCCTGCGCTTTTGCGGCCAGCTCCCAAAAAAGCGAGTTGACAAATGGAGCTCAGGGCCACTGCAATTCACAAACCTGCAGAGTTATAAATGATAACTCTCGTGCACAAATATATTGAGGGAAGGCAACGAAGAGGATTTGAAAGCAAGGCAGAATTGCAGGAAACAGATTTCAGGAGGTAGATTCGACTCGCCTTTAAAGCACATGAAAAGCAGCAAAACGTTGACAATGATGCCCTTGGCCAAAAAGGGCGTATGCGTTTTTTCCTGAATATATTCAGGAAAAAACGCATACGCCCTTTTTGGCCAACCAAGCAAGCCGGAAGTGCAAATCAGCACTACAAAGAAGTCTCGCTTGCCATCGGTCAAAAGGGCCATGCTGCCAAAAGTGTAAAAACCAGAAATTCAGGACAGGCCATGGAGACATGGGAGCCTTGCTACGCTGATGGGCGGGATGCCAATTGCCAACAGCCACTCTGGAGAAGTGTACGGTGTGTCCTGAAACATGTAATAAACACAGCTTACAGAGCATAGGGCACTTCCACTCATGGGCGTATAAATTGGGAAAACTACAAATCAACAAGACACAGGCACCTCAAAGTTTAGGGCTGCTCTGTGTACAAGAACCTCCACTTAGGTACACCTTAAACATGCCAGGAAAGAGAAAAATGGATAAAGAAGTTGTGGTACTTAGGCACAATGGAATATCACTCAGCCATGAAATCAATGTCATAAGGCTAGTAGCAGCATGATGAGTGGATTTAGGGACGAGGATTCTAAGTGAAATAAGTCACACAGAAAAAGACACTTATCCTAAGATATCACTTATAGAGGGCATGTCAAAATCGCTACACTTGAACTGAATTACAAAACAGAACAGAGTCACATATTTAGAAGACACACAATGGCTGCTTAACGGGAAAGGTGAGGTGGGGTGATGCATAAAACAAGGGTTTGAAATTAGCTCCCATACCGTTCCATAAGCCAAATATGTAACAGACAAGACCTCCTCCCTGCTCAGTGAACTGGACTCAACACCCCCTATTCACTGCACAAGAATATATCTGACTAGCAAGAATCTTAAAACCTATGTATTGATATCTCTCTGGAGTTGAATCAAGAGGGTGTAAAGCGGCATAAACACAGCAGGGAAAAGCAGCTCAACCTCATTATCAAAATAAATTACTTAAAATGAACGCCATAAAACAAAGACAGTGAAAGAGAGAGAAATTCTTACAAAATCCGTTCGGAGGCTCTGATGCAACCTGGATTGACCATATCTAGACCCACAGCTGGATGAGACATAAGGCTGGACACTCTTGGGGCTGAGAGGTTTGGTGAGGTTGGGTGAGGAAACGCAGACCCTTTAAAGTAATACCGCGGGGTACCCACCCCATGGGTCCCAAATCTCCAGGTTCAAGGGCATCTTCCTACATTGAATACGTGCATGGGAAACCCAGAAGATGGTACAGCGTGTGATCGGGAAAGGTTTCTAAAACGCACCTCATTTCTCCTCTCCTTGTGCTCGGGTTCGCCATTGCAGCCGCTTTACTAGTAATATCCCTACTTGGAGAATCAGCACCTTGAAGCTCCTGTTTGTTTCGTACAGGTTGCAATTTGTCCTGAGGATGAACGGGAAGAGGGGGAACCAACGAGAGACTAGCTCTAGGTGTTGGGACAGGCACAGGTCACTCTATTTCCCCATCAGGAAGAAGAATGAAGCACAGGCTCAGCCTGCCCCCCGGAACCAGAATAGGGCCTGAAGCAATCCTGCGCTTTTGCGGCCAGCTCCCAAAAAAGCGAGATGACAAATGGAGCTCAGGGCCACTGCAATTCACAAACCTGCAGAGTTATAAATGATAACTCTCGTCCACAAATATATTGAGGGAAGGCAACGAAGAGGATTTGAAAGCAAGGCAGAATTGCAGGAAACAGATTTCAGGAGGTAGATTCGACTCGCCTTTAAAGCACATGAAAAGCGGCAAAACGTTGACAATGATGCCCTTGGCCAAAAAGGGCGTATGCGTTTTTTCCTGAATATATTCAGGAAAAAACGCATACGCCCTTTTTGGCCAACCAAGCAAGCCGGAAGTGCAAATCAGCACTACAAAGAAGTCTCGCTTGCCATCGGTCAAAAGGGCCATGCTGCCAAAAGTGTAAAAACCAGAAATTCAGGACAGGCCATGGAGACATGGAAGCCTTGCTACGCTGATGGGCAGGATGCCAATTGCCAACAGCCACTCTGGAGAAGTGTACGGTGTGTCCTGAAACATGTAATAAACACAGCTTACAGAGCATAGGGCACTTCCACTCATGGGCGTATAAATTGGGAAAACTAAAAATCAAGAAGACACAGGCACCCCAAAGTTTCGGGCTGCTCTGTGTACAAGAACCTCCACTTAGGTACACCTTAAACATGCCAGGAAAGAGAAAAATGGATAAAGAAGTTGTGGTACTTAGGCACAATGGAATATCACTCAGCCATGAAATCAATGTCATAAGGCTAGTAGCAGCATGATGAGTGGATTTAGGGACGAGGATTCTAAGTGAAATAAGTCACACAGAAAAAGACACTTATCCTAAGATATCACTTATAGAGGGCATGTCAAAATCGCTACACTTGAACTGAATTACAAAACAGAACAGAGTCACACATTTAGAAGACACACTATGGCTGCTTAACGGGAAAGGTGAGGTGGGCTGATGCATAAAACAAGGGTTTGAAATTAGCTCACATACCGTTCCATAAGCCAAATATGTAACAGACAAGACCTCCTCCCTGCTCAGTGAACTGGACTCAACACCCCCTATTCACCGCACAAGAATATATCTGACTAGCAAAAATCTTAAAACCTATGTATTGATATCTCTCTGGAGTTGAATCAAGAGGGTGTAAAGCGGCATAAACACAGCAGGGAAAAGCAGCTCAACCCCATTATCAAAATAAATTACTTAAAATGAAGGCCATAAAACAAAGACAGTGAAAGAGAGAGAAATTCTTACAAAATCCGTTCGGAGGCTCTGATGCAACCTGGATTGACCATATCTAGACCCACAGCTGGATGAGACATAAGGCTGGACACTCTTGGAGCTGAGAGGTTTTGTGAGGTTGGGTGAGGAAACGCAGACCCTTTAAAGTAATACCGCGGGGTACCCACCCCATGGGTCCCAAATCTCCAGGTTCAAGGGCATCTTCCTACATTGAATACGTGCATGGGAAACCCAGAAGATGGTACAGCGTGTGATCGGGAAAGGTTTCTAAAACGCACCTCATTTCTCCTCTCCTTGTGCTCGGGTTCGCCATTCCAGCCGCTTTACTAACAATCTCCCTACTTGGAGAATCAGCACCTTGAAGCTCCTGTTTGTTTCGTACAGGTTGCAATTTGTCCTGAGGATGAACGGGAAGAGGGGGAACCAACGAGAGACTAGCTCTAGGTGTTGGGACAGGCACAGGTCACTCTATTTCCCCATCAGGAAGAAGAATGAAGCACAGGCTCAGCCTGCGCCCCGGAACCAGAATAGGGCCTGAAGCAATCCTGCGCTTTTGCGGCCAGCTCCCAAAAAAGCGAGTTGACAAATGGAGCTCAGGGCCACTGCAATTCACAAACCTGCAGAGTTATCAATGATAACTCTCGTCCACAAATATATTGAGGGAAGGCAACGAAGAGGATTTGAAAGCAAGGCAGAATATCAGGAAACAGATTTCAGGAGGTAGATTCGACTCGCCTTTAAAGCACATGAAAAGCAGCAAAACGTTGACAATGATGCCCTTGGCCAAAAAGGGCGTATGCGTTTTTTCCTGAATATATTCAGGAAAAAACGCATACGCCCTTTTTGGCCAACCAAGCAAGCCGGAAGTGCAAATCAGCACTACAAAGAAGTCTCGCTTGCCATCGGTCAAAAGGGCCATGCTGCCAAAAGTGTAAAAACCAGAAATTCAGGACAGGCCATGGAGACATGGGAGCCTTGCTACGCTGATGGGCAGGATGCCAATTGCCAACAGCCACTCTGGAGAAGTGTACGGTGTGTCCTGAAACATGTAATAAACACAGCTTACAGAGCATAGGGCACTTCCACTCATGGGCGTATAAATTGGGAAAACTACAAATCAACAAGACACAGGCACCCCAAAGTTTCGGGCTACTCTGTGTACAAGAACCTCCACTTAGGTACACCTTAAACATGCCAGGAAAGAGAAAAATGGATAAAGAAGTTGTGGTACTTAGGCACAATGGAATATCACTCAGCCATGAAATCAATGTCATAAGGCTAGTAGCAGCATGATGAGTGGATTTAGGACGAGGATTCTAAGCGAAATAAGTCACACAGAAAAAGACAGTTATCCTAAGATATCACTTATAGAGGGCATGTCAAAATCGCTACACTTGAACTGAATTACAAAACAGAACAGAGTCACATATTTAGAAGACACACTATGGCTGCTTAACGGGAAAGGTGAGGTGGGCTGATGCATAAAACAAGGGTTTGAAATTAGCTCACATACCGTTCCATAAGCCAAATATGTAACAGACAAGACCTCCTCCCTGCTCAGTGAACTGGACTCAACACCCCCTATTCACCGCACAAGAATATATCTGACTAGCAAGAATCTTAAAACCTATGTATTGATATCTCTCTGGAGTTGAATCAAGAGGGTGTAAAGCGGCATAAACACAGCAGGGAAAAGCAGCTCAACCCCATTATCAAAATAAATTACTTAAAATGAACGCCATAAAACAAAGACAGTGAAAGAGAGAGAAATTCTTACAAAATCCGTTCGGAGGCTCTGATGCAACCTGGATTGACCATATCTAGACCCACAGCTGGATGAGACATAAGGCTGGACACTCTTGGGGCTGAGAGGTTTGGTGAGGTTGGGTGAGGAAACGCAGACCCTTTAAAGTAATACCGGGGGGTACCCACCCTATGGGTACCAAATCTCCAGGTTCAAGGGCATCTTCCTACATTGAAAACGTGCATGGGAAACCCAGAAGATGGTACAGCGTGTGATCGGGAAAGGTTTCTAAAACGCACCTCATTTCTCCTCTCCTTGTGCTCGGGTTCGCCATTCCAGCCGCTTTACTAACAATCTCCCTACTTGGAGAATCAGCACCTTGAAGCTCCTGTTTGTTTCGTACAGGTTGCAATTTGTCCTGAGGATGAACGGGAAGAGGGGGAACCAACGAGAGACTACCTCTAGGTGTTGGGACAGGCACAGGTCACTCTATTTCCCCATCAGGAAGAAGAATGAAGCACAGGCTCAGCCTGCGCCCCGGAACCAGAATAGGGCCTGAAGCAATCCTGCGCTTTTGCGGCCAGCTCCCAAAAAAGCGAGTTGACAAATGGAGCTCAGGGCCACTGCAATTCACAAACCTGCAGAGTTATCAATGATAACTCTCGTCCACAAATATATTGAGGGAAGGCAACGAAGAGGATTTGAAAGCAAGGCAGAATATCAGGAAACAGATTTCAGGAGGTAGATTCGACTCGCCTTTAAAGCACATGAAAAGCAGCAAAACGTTGACAATGATGCCCTTGGCCAAAAAGGGCGTATGCGTTTTTTCCTGAATATATTCAGGAAAAAACGCATACGCCCTTTTTGGCCAACCAAGCAAGCCGGAAGTGCAAATCAGCACTACAAAGAAGTCTCGCTTGCCATCGGTCAAAAGGGCCATGCTGCCAAAAGTGTAAAAACCAGAAATTCAGGACAGGCCATGGAGACATGGGAGCCTTGCTACGCTGATGGGCGGGATGCCAATTGCCAACAGCCACTCTGGAGAAGTGTACGGTGTGTCCTGAAACATGTAATAAACACAGCTTACAGAGCATAGGGCACTTCCACTCATGGGCGTATAAATTGGGAAAACTACAAATCAACAAGACACAGGCACCCCAAAGTTTCGGGCTGCTCTGTGTACAAGAACCTCCACTTAGGTACACCTTAAACATGCCAGGAAAGAGAAAAATGGATAAAGAAGTTGTGGTACTTAGGCACAATGGAATATCACTCAGCCATGAAATCAATGTCATAAGGCTAGTAGCAGCATGATGAGTGGATTTAGGGACGAGGATTCTAAGTGAAATAAGTCACACAGAAAAAGACACTTATCCTAAGATATCACTTATAGAGGGCATGTCAAAATCGCTACACTTGAACTGAATTACAAAACAGAACAGAGTCACATATTTAGAAGACACACAATGGCTGCTTAACGGGAAAGGTGAGGTGGGGTGATGCATAAAACAAGGGTTTGAAATTAGCTCCTATACCGTTCCATAAGCCAAATATGTAACAGACAAGACCTCCTCCCTGCTCAGTGAACTGGACTCAACACCCCCTATTCACTGCACAAGAATATATCTGACTAGCAAGAATCTTAAAACCTATGTATTGATATCTCTCTGGAGTTGAATCAAGAGGGTGTAAAGCGGCATAAACACAGCAGGGAAAAGCAGCTCAACCTCATTATCAAAATAAATTACTTAAAATGAACGCCATAAAACAAAGACAGTGAAAGAGAGAGAAATTCTTACAAAATCCGTTCGGAGGCTCTGATGCAACCTGGATTGACCATATCTAGACCCACAGCTGGATGAGACATAAGGCTGGACACTCTTGGGGCTGAGAGGTTTGGTGAGGTTGGGTGAGGAAACGCAGACCCTTTAAAGTAATACCGCGGGGTACCCACCCCATGGGTCCCAAATCTCCAGGTTCAAGGGCATCTTCCTACATTGAATACGTGCATGGGAAACCCAGAAGATGGTACAGCGTGTGATCGGGAAAGGTTTCTAAAACGCACCTCATTTCTCCTCTCCATGTGCTCGGGTTCGCCATTGCAGCCGCTTTACTAGTAATATCCCTACTTGGAGAATCAGCACCTTGAAGCTCCTGTTTGTTTCGTACAGGTTGCAATTTGTCCTGAGGATGAACGGGAAGAGGGGGAACCAACGAGAGACTAGCTCTAGGTGTTGGGACAGGCACAGGTCACTCTATTTCCCCATCAGGAAGAAGAATGAAGCACAGGCTCAGCCTGCCCCCCGGAACCAGAATAGGGCCTGAAGCAATCCTGCGCTTTTGCGGCCAGCTCCCAAAAAAGCGAGATGACAAATGGAGCTCAGGGCCACTGCAATTCACAAACCTGCAGAGTTATAAATGATAACTCTCGTCCACAAATATATTGAGGGAAGGCAACGAAGAGGATTTGAAAGCAAGGCAGAATTGCAGGAAACAGATTTCAGGAGGTAGATTCGACTCGCCTTTAAAGCACATGAAAAGCGGCAAAACGTTGACAATGATGCCCTTGGCCAAAAAGGGCGTATGCGTTTTTTCCTGAATATATTCAGGAAAAAACGCATACGCCCTTTTTGGCCAACCAAGCAAGCCGGAAGTGCAAATCAGCACTACAAAGAAGTCTCGCTTGCCATCGGTCAAAAGGGCCATGCTGCCAAAAGTGTAAAAACCAGAAATTCAGGACAGGCCATGGAGACATGGGAGCCTTGCTACGCTGATGGGCAGGATGCCAATTGCCAACAGCCACTCTGGAGAAGTGTACGGTGTGTCCTGAAACATGTAATAAACACAGCTTACAGAGCATAGGGCACTTCCACTCATGGGCGTATAAATTGGGAAAACTACAAATCAACAAGACACAGGCACCCCAAAGTTTCGGGCTGCTCTGTGTACAAGAACCTCCACTTAGGTACACCTTAAACATGCCAGGAAAGAGAAAAATGGATAAAGAAGTTGTGGTACTTAGGCACAATGGAATATCACTCAGCCATGAAATCAATGTCATAAGGCTAGTAGCAGCATGATGAGTGGATTTAGGGACGAGGATTCTAAGTGAAATAAGTCACACAGAAAAAGACACTTATCCTAAGATATCACTTATAGAGGGCATGTCAAAATCGCTACACTTGAACTGAATTACAAAACAGAACAGAGTCACACATTTAGAAGACACACTATGGCTGCTTAACGGGAAAGGTGAGGTGGGCTGATGCATAAAACAAGGGTTTGAAATTAGCTCACATACCGTTCCATAAGCCAAATATGTAACAGACAAGACCTCCTCCCTGCTCAGTGAACTGGACTCAACACCCCCTATTCACCGCACAAGAATATATCTGACTAGCAAAAATCTTAAAACCTATGTATTGATATCTCTCTGGAGTTGAATCAAGAGGGTGTAAAGCGGCATAAACACAGCAGGGAAAAGCAGCTCAACCCCATTATCAAAATAAATTACTTAAAATGAAGGCCATAAAACAAAGACAGTGAAAGAGAGAGAAATTCTTACAAAATCCGTTCGGAGGCTCTGATGCAACCTGGATTGACCATATCTAGACCCACAGCTGGATGAGACATAAGGCTGGACACTCTTGGAGCTGAGAGGTTTTGTGAGGTTGGGTGAGGAAACGCAGACCCTTTAAAGTAATACCGCGGGGTACCCACCCCATGGGTCCCAAATCTCCAGGTTCAAGGGCATCTTCCTACATTGAATACGTGCATGGGAAACCCAGAAGATGGTACAGCGTGTGATCGGGAAAGGTTTCTAAAACGCACCTCATTTCTCCTCTCCTTGTGCTCGGGTTCGCCATTCCAGCCGCTTTACTAACAATCTCCCTACTTGGAGAATCAGCACCTTGAAGCTCCTGTTTGTTTCGTACAGGTTGCAATTTGTCCTGAGGATGAACGGGAAGAGGGGGAACCAACGAGAGACTAGCTCTAGGTGTTGGGACAGGCACAGGTCACTCTATTTCCCCATCAGGAAGAAGAATGAAGCACAGGCTCAGCCTGCGCCCCGGAACCAGAATAGGGCCTGAAGCAATCCTGCGCTTTTGCGGCCAGCTCCCAAAAAAGCGAGTTGACAAATGGAGCTCAGGGCCACTGCAATTCACAAACCTGCAGAGTTATCAATGATAACTCTCGTCCACAAATATATTGAGGGAAGGCAACGAAGAGGATTTGAAAGCAAGGCAGAATATCAGGAAACAGATTTCAGGAGGTAGATTCGACTCGCCTTTAAAGCACATGAAAAGCAGCAAAACGTTGACAATGATGCCCTTGGCCAAAAAGGGCGTATGCGTTTTTTCCTGAATATATTCAGGAAAAAACGCATACGCCCTTTTTGGCCAACCAAGCAAGCCGGAAGTGCAAATCAGCACTACAAAGAAGTCTCGCTTGCCATCGGTCAAAAGGGCCATGCTGCCAAAAGTGTAAAAACCAGAAATTCAGGACAGGCCATGGAGACATGGGAGCCTTGCTACGCTGATGGGCAGGATGCCAATTGCCAACAGCCACTCTGGAGAAGTGTACGGTGTGTCCTGAAACATGTAATAAACACAGCTTACAGAGCATAGGGCACTTCCACTCATGGGCGTATAAATTGGGAAAACTACAAATCAACAAGACACAGGCACCCCAAAGTTTCGGGCTACTCTGTGTACAAGAACCTCCACTTAGGTACACCTTAAACATGCCAGGAAAGAGAAAAATGGATAAAGAAGTTGTGGTACTTAGGCACAATGGAATATCACTCAGCCATGAAATCAATGTCATAAGGCTAGTAGCAGCATGATGAGTGGATTTAGGACGAGGATTCTAAGCGAAATAAGTCACACAGAAAAAGACAGTTATCCTAAGATATCACTTATAGAGGGCATGTCAAAATCGCTACACTTGAACTGAATTACAAAACAGAACAGAGTCACATATTTAGAAGACACACTATGGCTGCTTAACGGGAAAGGTGAGGTGGGCTGATGCATAAAACAAGGGTTTGAAATTAGCTCACATACCGTTCCATAAGCCAAATATGTAACAGACAAGACCTCCTCCCTGCTCAGTGAACTGGACTCAACACCCCCTATTCACCGCACAAGAATATATCTGACTAGCAAGAATCTTAAAACCTATGTATTGATATCTCTCTGGAGTTGAATCAAGAGGGTGTAAAGCGGCATAAACACAGCAGGGAAAAGCAGCTCAACCCCATTATCAAAATAAATTACTTAAAATGAACGCCATAAAACAAAGACAGTGAAAGAGAGAGAAATTCTTACAAAATCCGTTCGGAGGCTCTGATGCAACCTGGATTGACCATATCTAGACCCACAGCTGGATGAGACATAAGGCTGGACACTCTTGGGGCTGAGAGGTTTGGTGAGGTTGGGTGAGGAAACGCAGACCCTTTAAAGTAATACCGGGGGGTACCCACCCTATGGGTACCAAATCTCCAGGTTCAAGGGCATCTTCCTACATTGAAAACGTGCATGGGAAACCCAGAAGATGGTACAGCGTGTGATCGGGAAAGGTTTCTAAAACGCACCTCATTTCTCCTCTCCTTGTGCTCGGGTTCGCCATTCCAGCCGCTTTACTAACAATCTCCCTACTTGGAGAATCAGCACCTTGAAGCTCCTGTTTGTTTCGTACAGGTTGCAATTTGTCCTGAGGATGAACGGGAAGAGGGGGAACCAACGAGAGACTACCTCTAGGTGTTGGGACAGGCACAGGTCACTCTATTTCCCCATCAGGAAGAAGAATGAAGCACAGGCTCAGCCTGCGCCCCGGAACCAGAATAGGGCCTGAAGCAATCCTGCGCTTTTGCGGCCAGCTCCCAAAAAAGCGAGTTGACAAATGGAGCTCAGGGCCACTGCAATTCACAAACCTGCAGAGTTATCAATGATAACTCTCGTCCACAAATATATTGAGGGAAGGCAACGAAGAGGATTTGAAAGCAAGGCAGAATATCAGGAAACAGATTTCAGGAGGTAGATTCGACTCGCCTTTAAAGCACATGAAAAGCAGCAAAACGTTGACAATGATGCCCTTGGCCAAAAAGGGCGTATGCGTTTTTTCCTGAATATATTCAGGAAAAAACGCATACGCCCTTTTTGGCCAACCAAGCAAGCCGGAAGTGCAAATCAGCACTACAAAGAAGTCTCGCTTGCCATCGGTCAAAAGGGCCATGCTGCCAAAAGTGTAAAAACCAGAAATTCAGGACAGGCCATGGAGACATGGGAGCCTTGCTACGCTGATGGGCGGGATGCCAATTGCCAACAGCCACTCTGGAGAAGTGTACGGTGTGTCCTGAAACATGTAATAAACACAGCTTACAGAGCATAGGGCACTTCCACTCATGGGCGTATAAATTGGGAAAACTACAAATCAACAAGACACAGGCACCCCAAAGTTTCGGGCTGCTCTGTGTACAAGAACCTCCACTTAGGTACACCTTAAACATGCCAGGAAAGAGAAAAATGGATAAAGAAGTTGTGGTACTTAGGCACAATGGAATATCACTCAGCCATGAAATCAATGTCATAAGGCTAGTAGCAGCATGATGAGTGGATTTAGGGACGAGGATTCTAAGTGAAATAAGTCACACAGAAAAAGACACTTATCCTAAGATATCACTTATAGAGGGCATGTCAAAATCGCTACACTTGAACTGAATTACAAAACAGAACAGAGTCACATATTTAGAAGACACACAATGGCTGCTTAACGGGAAAGGTGAGGTGGGGTGATGCATAAAACAAGGGTTTGAAATTAGCTCCTATACCGTTCCATAAGCCAAATATGTAACAGACAAGACCTCCTCCCTGCTCAGTGAACTGGACTCAACACCCCCTATTCACTGCACAAGAATATATCTGACTAGCAAGAATCTTAAAACCTATGTATTGATATCTCTCTGGAGTTGAATCAAGAGGGTGTAAAGCGGCATAAACACAGCAGGGAAAAGCAGCTCAACCTCATTATCAAAATAAATTACTTAAAATGAACGCCATAAAACAAAGACAGTGAAAGAGAGAGAAATTCTTACAAAATCCGTTCGGAGGCTCTGATGCAACCTGGATTGACCATATCTAGACCCACAGCTGGATGAGACATAAGGCTGGACACTCTTGGGGCTGAGAGGTTTGGTGAGGTTGGGTGAGGAAACGCAGACCCTTTAAAGTAATACCGCGGGGTACCCACCCCATGGGTCCCAAATCTCCAGGTTCAAGGGCATCTTCCTACATTGAATACGTGCATGGGAAACCCAGAAGATGGTACAGCGTGTGATCGGGAAAGGTTTCTAAAACGCACCTCATTTCTCCTCTCCATGTGCTCGGGTTCGCCATTGCAGCCGCTTTACTAGTAATATCCCTACTTGGAGAATCAGCACCTTGAAGCTCCTGTTTGTTTCGTACAGGTTGCAATTTGTCCTGAGGATGAACGGGAAGAGGGGGAACCAACGAGAGACTAGCTCTAGGTGTTGGGACAGGCACAGGTCACTCTATTTCCCCATCAGGAAGAAGAATGAAGCACAGGCTCAGCCTGCCCCCCGGAACCAGAATAGGGCCTGAAGCAATCCTGCGCTTTTGCGGCCAGCTCCCAAAAAAGCGAGATGACAAATGGAGCTCAGGGCCACTGCAATTCACAAACCTGCAGAGTTATAAATGATAACTCTCGTCCACAAATATATTGAGGGAAGGCAACGAAGAGGATTTGAAAGCAAGGCAGAATTGCAGGAAACAGATTTCAGGAGGTAGATTCGACTCGCCTTTAAAGCACATGAAAAGCGGCAAAACGTTGACAATGATGCCCTTGGCCAAAAAGGGCGTATGCGTTTTTTCCTGAATATATTCAGGAAAAAACGCATACGCCCTTTTTGGCCAACCAAGCAAGCCGGAAGTGCAAATCAGCACTACAAAGAAGTCTCGCTTGCCATCGGTCAAAAGGGCCATGCTGCCAAAAGTGTAAAAACCAGAAATTCAGGACAGGCCATGGAGACATGGGAGCCTTGCTACGCTGATGGGCAGGATGCCAATTGCCAACAGCCACTCTGGAGAAGTGTACGGTGTGTCCTGAAACATGTAATAAACACAGCTTACAGAGCATAGGGCACTTCCACTCATGGGCGTATAAATTGGGAAAACTACAAATCAACAAGACACAGGCACCCCAAAGTTTCGGGCTGCTCTGTGTACAAGAACCTCCACTTAGGTACACCTTAAACATGCCAGGAAAGAGAAAAATGGATAAAGAAGTTGTGGTACTTAGGCACAATGGAATATCACTCAGCCATGAAATCAATGTCATAAGGCTAGTAGCAGCATGATGAGTGGATTTAGGGACGAGGATTCTAAGTGAAATAAGTCACACAGAAAAAGACACTTATCCTAAGATATCACTTATAGAGGGCATGTCAAAATCGCTACACTTGAACTGAATTACAAAACAGAACAGAGTCACACATTTAGAAGACACACTATGGCTGCTTAACGGGAAAGGTGAGGTGGGCTGATGCATAAAACAAGGGTTTGAAATTAGCTCACATACCGTTCCATAAGCCAAATATGTAACAGACAAGACCTCCTCCCTGCTCAGTGAACTGGACTCAACACCCCCTATTCACCGCACAAGAATATATCTGACTAGCAAAAATCTTAAAACCTATGTATTGATATCTCTCTGGAGTTGAATCAAGAGGGTGTAAAGCGGCATAAACACAGCAGGGAAAAGCAGCTCAACCCCATTATCAAAATAAATTACTTAAAATGAAGGCCATAAAACAAAGACAGTGAAAGAGAGAGAAATTCTTACAAAATCCGTTCGGAGGCTCTGATGCAACCTGGATTGACCATATCTAGACCCACAGCTGGATGAGACATAAGGCTGGACACTCTTGGAGCTGAGAGGTTTTGTGAGGTTGGGTGAGGAAACGCAGACCCTTTAAAGTAATACCGCGGGGTACCCACCCCATGGGTCCCAAATCTCCAGGTTCAAGGGCATCTTCCTACATTGAATACGTGCATGGGAAACCCAGAAGATGGTACAGCGTGTGATCGGGAAAGGTTTCTAAAACGCACCTCATTTCTCCTCTCCTTGTGCTCGGGTTCGCCATTCCAGCCGCTGTACTAACAATCTCCCTACTTGGAGAATCAGCACCTTGAAGCTCCTGTTTGTTTCGTACAGGTTGCAATTTGTCCTGAGGATGAACGGGAAGAGGGGGAACCAACGAGAGACTAGCTCTAGGTGTTGGGACAGGCACAGGTCACTCTATTTCCCCATCAGGAAGAAGAATGAAGCACAGGCTCAGCCTGCGCCCCGGAACCAGAATAGGGCCTGAAGCAATCCTGCGCTTTTGCGGCCAGCTCCCAAAAAAGCGAGTTGACAAATGGAGCTCAGGGCCACTGCAATTCACAAACCTGCAGAGTTATCAATGATAACTCTCGTCCACAAATATATTGAGGGAAGGCAACGAAGAGGATTTGAAAGCAAGGCAGAATATCAGGAAACAGATTTCAGGAGGTAGATTCGACTCGCCTTTAAAGCACATGAAAAGCAGCAAAACGTTGACAATGATGCCCTTGGCCAAAAAGGGCGTATGCGTTTTTTCCTGAATATATTCAGGAAAAAACGCATACGCCCTTTTTGGCCAACCAAGCAAGCCGGAAGTGCAAATCAGCACTACAAAGAAGTCTCGCTTGCCATCGGTCAAAAGGGCCATGCTGCCAAAAGTGTAAAAACCAGAAATTCAGGACAGGCCATGGAGACATGGGAGCCTTGCTACGCTGATGGGCGGGATGCCAATTGCCAACAGCCACTCTGGAGAAGTGTACGGTGTGTCCTGAAACATGTAATAAACACAGCTTACAGAGCATAGGGCACTTCCACTCATGGGCGTATAAATTGGGAAAACTACAAATCAACAAGACACAGGCACCCCAAAGTTTCGGGCTGCTCTGTGTACAAGAACCTCCACTTAGGTACACCTTAAACATGCCAGGAAAGAGAAAAATGGATAAAGAAGTTGTGGTACTTAGGCACAATGGAATATCACTCAGCCATGAAATCAATGTCATAAGGCTAGTAGCAGCATGATGAGTGGATTTAGGACGAGGATTCTAAGCGAAATAAGTCACACAGAAAAAGACACTTATCCTAAGATATCACTTATAGAGGGCATGTCAAAATCGCTACACTTGAACTGAATTACAAAACAGAACAGAGTCACATATTTAGAAGACACACTATGGCTGCTTAACGGGAAAGGTGAGGTGGGCTGATGCATAAAACAAGGGTTTGAAATTAGCTCACATACCGTTCCATAAGCCAAATATGTAACAGACAAGACCTCCTCCCTGCTCAGTGAACTGGACTCAACACCCCCTATTCACCGCACAAGAATATATCTGACTAGCAAGAATCTTAAAACCTATGTATTGATATCTCTCTGGAGTTGAATCAAGAGGGTGTAAAGCGGCATAAACACAGCAGGGAAAAGCAGCTCAACCCCATTATCAAAATAAATTACTTAAAATGAACGCCATAAAACAAAGACAGTGAAAGAGAGAGAAATTCTTACAAAATCCGTTCGGAGGCTCTGATGCAACCTGGATTGACCATATCTAGACCCACAGCTGGATGAGACATAAGGCTGGACACTCTTGGGGCTGAGAGGTTTGGTGAGGTTGGGTGAGGAAACGCAGACCCTTTAAAGTAATACCGGGGGGTACCCACCCTATGGGTCCCAAATCTCCAGTTTCAAGGGCATCTTCCTACATTGAATACGTGCATGGGAAACCCAGAAGATGGTACAGCGTGTGATCGGGAAAGGTTTCTAAAACGCACCTCATTTCTCCTCTCCTTGTGCTCGGGTTCGCCATTGCAGCCGCTTTACTAGTAATATCCCTACTTGGAGAATCAGCACCTTGAAGCTCCTGTTTGTTTCGTACAGGTTGCAATTTGTCCTGAGGATGAACGGGAAGAGGGGGAACCAACGAGAGACTAGCTCTAGGTGTTGGGACAGGCACAGGTCACTCTATTTCCCCATCAGGAAGAAGAATGAAGCACAGGCTCAGCCTGCCCCCCGGAACCAGAATAGGGCCTGAAGCAATCCTGCGCTTTTGCGGCCAGCTCCCAAAAAAGCGAGATGACAAATGGAGCTCAGGGCCACTGCAATTCACAAACCTGCAGAGTTATAAATGATAACTCTCGTCCACAAATATATTGAGGGAAGGCAACGAAGAGGATTTGAAAGCAAGGCAGAATTGCAGGAAACAGATTTCAGGAGGTAGATTCGACTCGCCTTTAAAGCACATGAAAAGCGGCAAAACGTTGACAATGATGCCCTTGGCCAAAAAGGGCGTATGCGTTTTTTCCTGAATATATTCAGGAAAAAACGCATACGCCCTTTTTGGCCAACCAAGCAAGCCGGAAGTGCAAATCAGCACTACAAAGAAGTCTCGCTTGCCATCGGTCAAAAGGGCCATGCTGCCAAAAGTGTAAAAACCAGAAATTCAGGACAGGCCATGGAGACATGGGAGC
The DNA here is from genome assembly GCF_028564815.1 of Eubalaena glacialis. Taxonomy (NCBI): domain Eukaryota; kingdom Metazoa; phylum Chordata; class Mammalia; order Artiodactyla; family Balaenidae; genus Eubalaena; species Eubalaena glacialis. The sequence goes on from NW_026871433.1 coordinate 67,159, forward strand.
CTTGCTACGCTGATGGGCAGGATGCCAATTGCCAACAGCCACTCTGGAGAAGTGTACGGTGTGTCCTGAAACATGTAATAAACACAGCTTACAGAGCATAGGGCACTTCCACTCATGGGCGTATAAATTGGGAAAACTAAAAATCAAGAAGACACAGGCACCCCAAAGTTTCGGGCTGCTCTGTGTACAAGAACCTCCACTTAGGTACACCTTAAACATGCCAGGAAAGAGAAAAATGGATAAAGAAGTTGTGGTACTTAGGCACAATGGAATATCACTCAGCCATGAAATCAATGTCATAAGGCTAGTAGCAGCATGATGAGTGGATTTAGGGACGAGGATTCTAAGTGAAATAAGTCACACAGAAAAAGACACTTATCCTAAGATATCACTTATAGAGGGCATGTCAAAATCGCTACACTTGAACTGAATTACAAAACAGAACAGAGTCACACATTTAGAAGACACACTATGGCTGCTTAACGGGAAAGGTGAGGTGGGCTGATGCATAAAACAAGGGTTTGAAATTAGCTCACATACCGTTCCATAAGCCAAATATGTAACAGACAAGACCTCCTCCCTGCTCAGTGAACTGGACTCAACACCCCCTATTCACCGCACAAGAATATATCTGACTAGCAAAAATCTTAAAACCTATGTATTGATATCTCTCTGGAGTTGAATCAAGAGGGTGTAAAGCGGCATAAACACAGCAGGGAAAAGCAGCTCAACCCCATTATCAAAATAAATTACTTAAAATGAAGGCCATAAAACAAAGACAGTGAAAGAGAGAGAAATTCTTACAAAATCCGTTCGGAGGCTCTGATGCAACCTGGATTGACCATATCTAGACCCACAGCTGGATGAGACATAAGGCTGGACACTCTTGGAGCTGAGAGGTTTTGTGAGGTTGGGTGAGGAAACGCAGACCCTTTAAAGTAATACCGCGGGGTACCCACCCCATGGGTCCCAAATCTCCAGGTTCAAGGGCATCTTCCTACATTGAATACGTGCATGGGAAACCCAGAAGATGGTACAGCGTGTGATCGGGAAAGGTTTCTAAAACGCACCTCATTTCTCCTCTCCTTGTGCTCGGGTTCGCCATTCCAGCCGCTGTACTAACAATCTCCCTACTTGGAGAATCAGCACCTTGAAGCTCCTGTTTGTTTCGTACAGGTTGCAATTTGTCCTGAGGATGAACGGGAAGAGGGGGAACCAACGAGAGACTAGCTCTAGGTGTTGGGACAGGCACAGGTCACTCTATTTCCCCATCAGGAAGAAGAATGAAGCACAGGCTCAGCCTGCGCCCCGGAACCAGAATAGGGCCTGAAGCAATCCTGCGCTTTTGCGGCCAGCTCCCAAAAAAGCGAGTTGACAAATGGAGCTCAGGGCCACTGCAATTCACAAACCTGCAGAGTTATCAATGATAACTCTCGTCCACAAATATATTGAGGGAAGGCAACGAAGAGGATTTGAAAGCAAGGCAGAATATCAGGAAACAGATTTCAGGAGGTAGATTCGACTCGCCTTTAAAGCACATGAAAAGCAGCAAAACGTTGACAATGATGCCCTTGGCCAAAAAGGGCGTATGCGTTTTTTCCTGAATATATTCAGGAAAAAACGCATACGCCCTTTTTGGCCAACCAAGCAAGCCGGAAGTGCAAATCAGCACTACAAAGAAGTCTCGCTTGCCATCGGTCAAAAGGGCCATGCTGCCAAAAGTGTAAAAACCAGAAATTCAGGACAGGCCATGGAGACATGGGAGCCTTGCTACGCTGATGGGCGGGATGCCAATTGCCAACAGCCACTCTGGAGAAGTGTACGGTGTGTCCTGAAACATGTAATAAACACAGCTTACAGAGCATAGGGCACTTCCACTCATGGGCGTATAAATTGGGAAAACTAAAAATCAACAAGACACAGGCACCCCAAAGTTTCGGGCTGCTCTGTGTACAAGAACCTCCACTTAGGTACACCTTAAACATGCCAGGAAAGAGAAAAATGGATAAAGAAGTTGTGGTACTTAGGCACAATGGAATATCACTCAGCCATGAAATCAATGTCATAAGGCTAGTAGCAGCATGATGAGTGGATTTAGGACGAGGATTCTAAGCGAAATAAGTCACACAGAAAAAGACACTTATCCTAAGATATCACTTATAGAGGGCATGTCAAAATCGCTACACTTGAACTGAATTACAAAACAGAACAGAGTCACATATTTAGAAGACACACTATGGCTGCTTAACGGGAAAGGTGAGGTGGGCTGATGCATAAAACAAGGGTTTGAAATTAGCTCCCATACCGTTCCATAAGCCAAATATGTAACAGACAAGACCTCCTCCCTGCTCAGTGAACTGGACTCAACACCCCCTATTCACCGCACAAGAATATATCTGACTAGCAAGAATCTTAAAACCTATGTATTGATATCTCTCTGGAGTTGAATCAAGAGGGTGTAAAGCGGCATAAACACAGCAGGGAAAAGCAGCTCAACCCCATTATCAAAATAAATTACTTAAAATGAACGCCATAAAACAAAGACAGTGAAAGAGAGAGAAATTCTTACAAAATCCGTTCGGAGGCTCTGATGCAACCTGGATTGACCATATCTAGACCCACAGCTGGATGAGACATAAGGCTGGACACTCTTGGGGCTGAGAGGTTTGGTGAGGTTGGGTGAGGAAACGCAGACCCTTTAAAGTAATACCGGGGGGTACCCACCCTATGGGTCCCAAATCTCCAGGTTCAAGGGCATCTTCCTACATTGAAAACGTGCATGGGAAACCCAGAAGATGGTACAGCGTGTGATCGGGAAAGGTTTCTAAAACGCACCTCATTTCTCCTCTCCTTGTGCTCGGGTTCGCCATTCCAGCCGCTTTACTAACAATCTCCCTACTTGGAGAATCAGCACCTTGAAGCTCCTGTTTGTTTCGTACAGGTTGCAATTTGTCCTGAGGATGAACGGGAAGAGGGGGAACCAACGAGAGACTACCTCTAGGTGTTGGGACAGGCACAGGTCACTCTATTTCCCCATCAGGAAGAAGAATGAAGCACAGGCTCAGCCTGCGCCCCGGAACCAGAATAGGGCCTGAAGCAATCCTGCGCTTTTGCGGCCAGCTCCCAAAAAAGCGAGTTGACAAATGGAGCTCAGGGCCACTGCAATTCACAAACCTGCAGAGTTATCAATGATAACTCTCGTCCACAAATATATTGAGGGAAGGCAACGAAGATGATTTGAAAGCAAGGCAGAATATCAGGAAACAGATTTCAGGAGGTAGATTCGACTCGCCTTTAAAGCACATGAAAAGCAGCAAAACGTTGACAATGATGCCCTTGGCCAAAAAGGGCGTATGCGTTTTTTCCTGAATATATTCAGGAAAAAACGCATACGCCCTTTTTGGCCAACCAAGCAAGCCGGAAGTGCAAATCAGCACTACAAAGAAGTCTCGCTTGCCATCGGTCAAAAGGGCCATGCTGCCAAAAGTGTAAAAACCAGAAATTCAGGACAGGCCATGGAGACATGGGAGCCTTGCTACGCTGATGGGCGGGATGCCAATTGCCAACAGCCACTCTGGAGAAGTGTACGGTGTGTCCTGAAACATGTAATAAACACAGCTTACAGAGCATAGGGCACTTCCACTCATGGGCGTATAAATTGGGAAAACTACAAATCAACAAGACACAGGCACCCCAAAGTTTCGGGCTGCTCTGTGTACAAGAACCTCCACTTAGGTACACCTTAAACATGCCAGGAAAGAGAAAAATGGATAAAGAAGTTGTGGTACTTAGGCACAATGGAATATCACTCAGCCATGAAATCAATGTCATAAGGCTAGTAGCAGCATGATGAGTGGATTTAGGGACGAGGATTCTAAGTGAAATAAGTCACACAGAAAAAGACACTTATCCTAAGATATCACTTATAGAGGGCATGTCAAAATCGCTACACTTGAACTGAATTACAAAACAGAACAGAGTCACATATTTAGAAGACACACTATGGCTGCTTAACGGGAAAGGTGAGGTGGGCTGATGCATAAAACAAGGGTTTGAAATTAGCTCCCATACCGTTCCATAAGCCAAATATGTAACAGACAAGACCTCCTCCCTGCTCAGTGAACTGGACTCAACACCCCCTATTCACCGCACAAGAATATATCTGACTAGCAAAAATCTTAAAACCTATGTATTGATATCTCTCTGGAGTTGAATCAAGAGGGTGTAAAGCGGCATAAACACAGCAGGGAAAAGCAGCTCAACCCCATTATCAAAATAAATTACTTAAAATGAAGGCCATAAAACAAAGACAGTGAAAGAGAGAGAAATTCTTACAAAATCCGTTCGGAGGCTCTGATGCAACCTGGATTGACCATATCTAGACCCACAGCTGGATGAGACATAAGGCTGGACACTCTTGGAGCTGAGAGGTTTTGTGAGGTTGGGTGAGGAAACGCAGACCCTTTAAAGTAATACCGCGGGGTACCCACCCCATGGGTCCCAAATCTCCAGGTTCAAGGGCATCTTCCTACATTGAAAACGTGCATCGGAAACCCAGAAGATGGTACAGCGTGTGATCGGGAAAGGTTTCTAAAACGCACCTCATTTCTCCTCTCCTTGTGCTCGGGTTCGCCATTCCAGCCGCTGTACTAACAATCTCCCTACTTGGAGAATCAGCACCTTGAAGCTCCTGTTTGTTTCGTACAGGTTGCAATTTGTCCTGAGGATGAACGGGAAGAGGGGGAACCAACGAGAGACTAGCTCTAGGTGTTGGGACAGGCACAGGTCACTCTATTTCCCCATCAGGAAGAAGAATGAAGCACAGGCTCAGCCTGCCCCCCGGAACCAGAATAGGGCCTGAAGCAATCCTGCGCTTTTGCGGCCAGCTCCCAAAAAAGCGAGTTGACAAATGGAGCTCAGGGCCACTGCAATTCACAAACCTGCAGAGTTATAAATGATAACTCTCGTCCACAAATATATTGAGGGAAGGAAACGAAGAGGATATGAAAGCAAGGCAGAATTGCAGGAAACAGATTTCAGGAGGTAGATTCGACTCGCCTTTAAAGCACATGAAAAGCAGCAAAACGTTGACAATGATGCCCTTGGCCAAAAAGGGCGTATGCGTTTTTTCCTGAATATATTCAGGAAAAAACGCATACGCCCTTTTTGGCCAACCAAGCAAGCCGGAAGTGCAAATCAGCACTACAAAGAAGTCTCGCTTGCCATCGGTCAAAAGGGCCATGCTGCCAAAAGTGTAAAAACCAGAAATTCAGGACAGGCCATGGAGACATGGGAGCCTTGCTACGCTGATGGGCGGGATGCCAATTGCCAACAGCCACTCTGGAGAAGTGTACGGTGTGTCCTGAAACATGTAATAAACACAGCTTACAGAGCATAGGGCACTTCCACTCATGGGCGTATAAATTGGGAAAACTACAAATCAACAAGACACAGGCACCCCAAAGTTTCGGGCTGCTCTGTGTACAAGAACCTCCACTTAGGTACACCTTAAACATGCCAGGAAAGAGAAAAATGGATAAAGAAGTTGTGGTACTTAGGCACAATGGAATATCACTCAGCCATGAAATCAATGTCATAAGGCTAGTAGCAGCATGATGAGTGGATTTAGGGACGAGGATTCTAAGTGAAATAAGTCACACAGAAAAAGACATTTATCCTAAGATATCACTTATAGAGGGCATGTCAAAATCGCTACACTTGAACTGAATTACAAAACAGAACAGAGTCACATATTTAGAAGACACACTATGGCTGCTTAACGGGAAAGGTGAGGTGGGGTGATGCATAAAACAAGGGTTTGAAATTAGCTCCCATACCGTTCCATAAGCCAAATATGTAACAGACAAGACCTCCTCCCTGCTCAGTGAACTGGACTCAACACCCCCTATTCACCGCACAAGAATATATCTGACTAGCAAGAATCTTAAAACCTATGTATTGATATCTCTCTGGAGTTGAATCAAGAGGGTGTAAAGCGGCATAAACACAGCAGGGAAAAGCAGCTCAACCCCATTATCAAAATAAATTACTTAAAATGAACGCCATAAAACAAAGACAGTGAAAGAGAGAGAAATTCTTACAAAATCCGTTCGGAGGCTCTGATGCAACCTGGATTGACCATATCTAGACCCACAGCTGGATGAGACATAAGGCTGGACACTCTTGGGGCTGAGAGGTTTTGTGAGGTTGGGTGAGGAAACGCAGACCCTTTAAAGTAATACCGCGGGGTACCCACCCCATGGGTCCCAAATCTCCAGGTTCAAGGGCATCTTCCTACATTGAAAACGTGCATGGGAAACCCAGAAGATGGTACAGCGTGTGATCGGGAAAGGTTTCTAAAACGCACCTCATTTCTCCTCTCCTTGTGCTCGGGTTCGCCATTCCAGCCGCTTTACTAACAATCTCCCTACTTGGAGAATCAGCACCTGGAACCTCCTGTTTGTTTCGTACAGGTTGCAATTTGTCCTGAGGATGGACGGGAAGACGGGGAATCAATGAGAGACTAGCTCTAGGTGTTGGGACAGGCACAGGTCACTCTATTTCCCCATCAGGAAGAAGAATGAAGCACAGGCTCAGCCTGCCCCCCGGAACCAGAATAGGGCCTGAAGCAATCCTGCGCTTTTGCGGCCAGCTCCCAAAAAAGCGAGATGACAAATGGAGCTCAGGGCCACTGCAATTCACAAACCTGCAGAGTTATAAATGATAACTCTCGTGCACAAATATATTGAGGGAAGGCAACGAAGAGGATTTGAAAGCAAGGCAGAATTGCAGGAAACAGATTTCAGGAGGTAGATTCGACTCGCCTTTAAAGCACATGAAAAGCGGCAAAACGTTGACAATGATGCCCTTGGCCAAAAAGGGCGTATGCGTTTTTTCCTGAATATATTCAGGAAAAAACGCATACGCCCTTTTTGGCCAACCAAGCAAGCCGGAAGTGCAAATCAGCACTACAAAGAAGTCTCGCTTGCCATCGGTCAAAAGGGCCATGCTGCCAAAAGTGTAAAAACCAGAAATTCAGGACAGGCCATGGAGACATGGGAGCCTTGCTACGCTGATGGGCGGGATGCCAATTGCCAACAGCCACTCTGGAGAAGTGTACGGTGTGTCCTGAAACATGTAATAAACACAGCTTACAGAGCATAGGGCACTTCCACTCATGGGCGTATAAATTGGGAAAACTAAAAATCAAGAAGACACAGGCACCCCAAAGTTTCGGGCTGCTCTGTGTACAAGAACCTCCACTTAGGTACACCTTAAACATGCCAGGAAAGAGAAAAATGGATAAAGAAGTTGTGGTACTTAGGCACAATGGAATATCACTCAGCCATGAAATCAATGTCATAAGGCTAGTAGCAGCATGATGAGTGGATTTAGGGACGAGGATTCTAAGTGAAATAAGTCACACAGAAAAAGACACTTATCCTAAGATATCACTTATAGAGGGCATGTCAAAATCGCTACACTTGAACTGAATTACAAAACAGAACAGAGTCACACATTTAGAAGACACACTATGGCTGCTTAACGGGAAAGGTGAGGTGGGCTGATGCATAAAACAAGGGTTTGAAATTAGCTCACATACCGTTCCATAAGCCAAATATGTAACAGACAAGACCTCCTCCCTGCTCAGTGAACTGGACTCAACACCCCCTATTCACCGCACAAGAATATATCTGACTAGCAAAAATCTTAAAACCTATGTATTGATATCTCTCTGGAGTTGAATCAAGAGGGTGTAAAGCGGCATAAACACAGCAGGGAAAAGCAGCTCAACCCCATTATCAAAATAAATTACTTAAAATGAAGGCCATAAAACAAAGACAGTGAAAGAGAGAGAAATTCTTACAAAATCCGTTCGGAGGCTCTGATGCAACCTGGATTGACCATATCTAGACCCACAGCTGGATGAGACATAAGGCTGGACACTCTTGGAGCTGAGAGGTTTTGTGAGGTTGGGTGAGGAAACGCAGACCCTTTAAAGTAATACCGCGGGGTACCCACCCCATGGGTCCCAAATCTCCAGGTTCAAGGGCATCTTCCTACATTGAATACGTGCATGGGAAACCCAGAAGATGGTACAGCGTGTGATCGGGAAAGGTTTCTAAAACGCACCTCATTTCTCCTCTCCTTGTGCTCGGGTTCGCCATTCCAGCCGCTGTACTAACAATCTCCCTACTTGGAGAATCAGCACCTTGAAGCTCCTGTTTGTTTCGTACAGGTTGCAATTTGTCCTGAGGATGAACGGGAAGAGGGGGAACCAACGAGAGACTAGCTCTAGGTGTTGGGACAGGCACAGGTCACTCTATTTCCCCATCAGGAAGAAGAATGAAGCACAGGCTCAGCCTGCGCCCCGGAACCAGAATAGGGCCTGAAGCAATCCTGCGCTTTTGCGGCCAGCTCCCAAAAAAGCGAGTTGACAAATGGAGCTCAGGGCCACTGCAATTCACAAACCTGCAGAGTTATCAATGATAACTCTCGTCCACAAATATATTGAGGGAAGGCAACGAAGAGGATTTGAAAGCAAGGCAGAATATCAGGAAACAGATTTCAGGAGGTAGATTCGACTCGCCTTTAAAGCACATGAAAAGCAGCAAAACGTTGACAATGATGCCCTTGGCCAAAAAGGGCGTATGCGTTTTTTCCTGAATATATTCAGGAAAAAACGCATACGCCCTTTTTGGCCAACCAAGCAAGCCGGAAGTGCAAATCAGCACTACAAAGAAGTCTCGCTTGCCATCGGTCAAAAGGGCCATGCTGCCAAAAGTGTAAAAACCAGAAATTCAGGACAGGCCATGGAGACATGGGAGCCTTGCTACGCTGATGGGCGGGATGCCAATTGCCAACAGCCACTCTGGAGAAGTGTACGGTGTGTCCTGAAACATGTAATAAACACAGCTTACAGAGCATAGGGCACTTCCACTCATGGGCGTATAAATTGGGAAAACTACAAATCAACAAGACACAGGCACCCCAAAGTTTCGGGCTGCTCTGTGTACAAGAACCTCCACTTAGGTACACCTTAAACATGCCAGGAAAGAGAAAAATGGATAAAGAAGTTGTGGTACTTAGGCACAATGGAATATCACTCAGCCATGAAATCAATGTCATAAGGCTAGTAGCAGCATGATGAGTGGATTTAGGACGAGGATTCTAAGCGAAATAAGTCACACAGAAAAAGACACTTATCCTAAGATATCACTTATAGAGGGCATGTCAAAATCGCTACACTTGAACTGAATTACAAAACAGAACAGAGTCACATATTTAGAAGACACACTATGGCTGCTTAACGGGAAAGGTGAGGTGGGCTGATGCATAAAACAAGGGTTTGAAATTAGCTCACATACCGTTCCATAAGCCAAATATGTAACAGACAAGACCTCCTCCCTGCTCAGTGAACTGGACTCAACACCCCCTATTCACCGCACAAGAATATATCTGACTAGCAAGAATCTTAAAACCTATGTATTGATATCTCTCTGGAGTTGAATCAAGAGGGTGTAAAGCGGCATAAACACAGCAGGGAAAAGCAGCTCAACCCCATTATCAAAATAAATTACTTAAAATGAACGCCATAAAACAAAGACAGTGAAAGAGAGAGAAATTCTTACAAAATCCGTTCGGAGGCTCTGATGCAACCTGGATTGACCATATCTAGACCCACAGCTGGATGAGACATAAGGCTGGACACTCTTGGGGCTGAGAGGTTTGGTGAGGTTGGGTGAGGAAACGCAGACCCTTTAAAGTAATACCGGGGGGTACCCACCCTATGGGTCCCAAATCTCCAGGTTCAAGGGCATCTTCCTACATTGAAAACGTGCATGGGAAACCCAGAAGATGGTACAGCGTGTGATCGGGAAAGGTTTCTAAAACGCACCTCATTTCTCCTCTCCTTGTGCTCGGGTTCGCCATTCCAGCCGCTTTACTAACAATCTCCCTACTTGGAGAATCAGCACCTTGAAGCTCCTGTTTGTTTCGTACAGGTTGCAATTTGTCCTGAGGATGAACGGGAAGAGGGGGAACCAACGAGAGACTACCTCTAGGTGTTGGGACAGGCACAGGTCACTCTATTTCCCCATCAGGAAGAAGAATGAAGCACAGGCTCAGCCTGCGCCCCGGAACCAGAATAGGGCCTGAAGCAATCCTGCGCTTTTGCGGCCAGCTCCCAAAAAAGCGAGTTGACAAATGGAGCTCAGGGCCACTGCAATTCACAAACCTGCAGAGTTATCAATGATAACTCTCGTCCACAAATATATTGAGGGAAGGCAACGAAGAGGATTTGAAAGCAAGGCAGAATATCAGGAAACAGATTTCAGGAGGTAGATTCGACTCGCCTTTAAAGCACATGAAAAGCAGCAAAACGTTGACAATGATGCCCTTGGCCAAAAAGGGCGTATGCGTTTTTTCCTGAATATATTCAGGAAAAAACGCATACGCCCTTTTTGGCCAACCAAGCAAGCCGGAAGTGCAAATCAGCACTACAAAGAAGTCTCGCTTGCCATCGGTCAAAAGGGCCATGCTGCCAAAAGTGTAAAAACCAGAAATTCAGGACAGGCCATGGAGACATGGGAGCCTTGCTACGCTGATGGGCGGGATGCCAATTGCCAACAGCCACTCTGGAGAAGTGTACGGTGTGTCCTGAAACATGTAATAAACACAGCTTACAGAGCATAGGGCACTTCCACTCATGGGCGTATAAATTGGGAAAACTACAAATCAACAAGACACAGGCACCCCAAAGTTTCGGGCTGCTCTGTGTACAAGAACCTCCACTTAGGTACACCTTAAACATGCCAGGAAAGAGAAAAATGGATAAAGAAGTTGTGGTACTTAGGCACAATGGAATATCACTCAGCCATGAAATCAATGTCATAAGGCTAGTAGCAGCATGATGAGTGGATTTAGGGACGAGGATTCTAAGTGAAATAAGTCACACAGAAAAAGACACTTATCCTAAGATATCACTTATAGAGGGCATGTCAAAATCGCTACACTTGAACTGAATTACAAAACAGAACAGAGTCACATATTTAGAAGACACACTATGGCTGCTTAACGGGAAAGGTGAGGTGGGCTGATGCATAAAACAAGGGTTTGAAATTAGCTCCCATACCGTTCCATAAGCCAAATATGTAACAGACAAGACCTCCTCCCTGCTCAGTGAACTGGACTCAACACCCCCTATTCACCGCACAAGAATATATCTGACTAGCAAAAATCTTAAAACCTATGTATTGATATCTCTCTGGAGTTGAATCAAGAGGGTGTAAAGCGGCATAAACACAGCAGGGAAAAGCAGCTCAACCCCATTATCAAAATAAATTACTTAAAATGAAGGCCATAAAACAAAGACAGTGAAAGAGAGAGAAATTCTTACAAAATCCGTTCGGAGGCTCTGATGCAACCTGGATTGACCATATCTAGACCCACAGCTGGATGAGACATAAGGCTGGACACTCTTGGAGCTGAGAGGTTTTGTGAGGTTGGGTGAGGAAACGCAGACCCTTTAAAGTAATACCGCGGGGTACCCACCCCATGGGTCCCAAATCTCCAGGTTCAAGGGCATCTTCCTACATTGAAAACGTGCATCGGAAACCCAGAAGATGGTACAGCGTGTGATCGGGAAAGGTTTCTAAAACGCACCTCATTTCTCCTCTCCTTGTGCTCGGGTTCGCCATTCCAGCCGCTGTACTAACAATCTCCCTACTTGGAGAATCAGCACCTTGAAGCTCCTGTTTGTTTCGTACAGGTTGCAATTTGTCCTGAGGATGAACGGGAAGAGGGGGAACCAACGAGAGACTAGCTCTAGGTGTTGGGACAGGCACAGGTCACTCTATTTCCCCATCAGGAAGAAGAATGAAGCACAGGCTCAGCCTGCCCCCCGGAACCAGAATAGGGCCTGAAGCAATCCTGCGCTTTTGCGGCCAGCTCCCAAAAAAGCGAGTTGACAAATGGAGCTCAGGGCCACTGCAATTCACAAACCTGCAGAGTTATAAATGATAACTCTCGTCCACAAATATATTGAGGGAAGGAAACGAAGAGGATATGAAAGCAAGGCAGAATTGCAGGAAACAGATTTCAGGAGGTAGATTCGACTCGCCTTTAAAGCACATGAAAAGCAGCAAAACGTTGACAATGATGCCCTTGGCCAAAAAGGGCGTATGCGTTTTTTCCTGAATATATTCAGGAAAAAACGCATACGCCCTTTTTGGCCAACCAAGCAAGCCGGAAGTGCAAATCAGCACTACAAAGAAGTCTCGCTTGCCATCGGTCAAAAGGGCCATGCTGCCAAAAGTGTAAAAACCAGAAATTCAGGACAGGCCATGGAGACATGGGAGCCTTGCTACGCTGATGGGCGGGATGCCAATTGCCAACAGCCACTCTGGAGAAGTGTACGGTGTGTCCTGAAACATGTAATAAACACAGCTTACAGAGCATAGGGCACTTCCACTCATGGGCGTATAAATTGGGAAAACTACAAATCAACAAGACACAGGCACCCCAAAGTTTCGGGCTGCTCTGTGTACAAGAACCTCCACTTAGGTACACCTTAAACATGCCAGGAAAGAGAAAAATGGATAAAGAAGTTGTGGTACTTAGGCACAATGGAATATCACTCAGCCATGAAATCAATGTCATAAGGCTAGTAGCAGCATGATGAGTGGATTTAGGGACGAGGATTCTAAGTGAAATAAGTCACACAGAAAAAGACACTTGTCCTAAGATATCACTTATAGAGGGCATGTCAAAATCGCTACACTTGAACTGAATTACAAAACAGAACAGAGTCACATATTTAGAAGACACACTATGGCTGCTTAACGGGAAAGGTGAGGTGGGGTGATGCATAAAACAAGGGTTTGAAATTAGCTCCCATACCGTTCCATAAGCCAAATATGTAACAGACAAGACCTACTCCCTGCTCAGTGAACTGGACTCAACACCCCCTATTCACCGCACAAGAATATATCTGACTAGCAAGAATCTTAAAACCTATGTATTGATATCTCTCTGGAGTTGAATCAAGAGGGTGTAAAGCGGCATAAACACAGCAGGGAAAAGCAGCTCAACCCCATTATCAAAATAAATTACTTAAAATGAACGCCATAAAACAAAGACAGTGAAAGAGAGAGAAATTCTTACAAAATCCGTTCGGAGGCTCTGATGCAACCTGGATTGACCATATCTAGACCCACAGCTGGATGAGACATAAGGCTGGACACTCTTGGGGCTGAGAGGTTTGGTGAGGTTGGGTGAGGAAACGCAGACCCTTTAAAGTAATACCGCGGGGTACCCACCCCATGGGTCCCAAATCTCCAGGTTCAAGGGCATCTTCCTACATTGAAAACGTGCATGGGAAACCCAGAAGATGGTACAGCGTGTGATCGGGAAAGGTTTCTAAAACGCACCTCATTTCTCCTCTCCTTGTGCTCGGGTTCGCCATTCCAGCCGCTTTACTAACAATCTCCCTACTTGGAGAATCAGCACCTGGAACCTCCTGTTTGTTTCGTACAGGTTGCAATTTGTCCTGAGGATGGACGGGAAGACGGGGAATCAATGAGAGACTAGCTCTAGGTGTTGGGACAGGCACAGGTCACTCTATTTCCCCATCAGGAAGAAGAATGAAGCACAGGCTCAGCCTGCCCCCCGGAACCAGAATAGGGCCTGAAGCAATCCTGCGCTTTTGCGGCCAGCTCCCAAAAAAGCGAGATGACAAATGGAGCTCAGGGCCACTGCAATTCACAAACCTGCAGAGTTATAAATGATAACTCTCGTGCACAAATATATTGAGGGAAGGCAACGAAGAGGATTTGAAAGCAAGGCAGAATTGCAGGAAACAGATTTCAGGAGGTAGATTCGACTCGCCTTTAAAGCACATGAAAAGCGGCAAAACGTTGACAATGATGCCCTTGGCCAAAAAGGGCGTATGCGTTTTTTCCTGAATATATTCAGGAAAAAACGCATACGCCCTTTTTGGCCAACCAAGCAAGCCGGAAGTGCAAATCAGCACTACAAAGAAGTCTCGCTTGCCATCGGTCAAAAGGGCCATGCTGCCAAAAGTGTAAAAACCAGAAATTCAGGACAGGCCATGGAGACATGGGAGCCTTGCTACGCTGATGGGCAGGATGCCAATTGCCAACAGCCACTCTGGAGAAGTGTACGGTGTGTCCTGAAACATGTAATAAACACAGCTTACAGAGCATAGGGCACTTCCACTCATGGGCGTATAAATTGGGAAAACTAAAAATCAACAAGACACAGGCACCCCAAAGTTTCGGGCTGCTCTGTGTACAAGAACCTCCACTTAGGTACACCTTAAACATGCCAGGAAAGAGAAAAATGGATAAAGAAGTTGTGGTACTTAGGCACAATGGAATATCACTCAGCCATGAAATCAATGTCATAAGGCTAGTAGCAGCATGATGAGTGGATTTAGGGACGAGGATTCTAAGTGAAATAAGTCACACAGAAAAAGACACTTATCCTAAGATATCACTTATAGAGGGCATGTCAAAATCGCTACACTTGAACTGAATTACAAAACAGAACACAGTCACATATTTAGAAGACACACTATGGCTACTTAACGGGAAAGGTGAGGTGGGCTGATGCATAAAACAAGGGTTTGAAATTAGCTCCCATACCGTTCCATAAGCCAAATATGTAACAGACAAGACCTCCTCCCTGCTCAGTGAACTGGACTCAACACCCCCTATTCACCGCACAAGAATATATCTGACTAGCAAAAATCTTAAAACCTATGTATTGATATCTCTCTGGAGTTGAATCAAGAGGGTGTAAAGCGGCATAAACACAGCAGGGAAAAGCAGCTCAACCCCATTATCAAAATAAATTACTTAAAATGAAGGCCATAAAACAAAGACAGTGAAAGAGAGAGAAATTCTTACAAAATCCGTTCGGAGGCTCTGATGCAACCTGGATTGACCATATCTAGACCCACAGCTGGATGAGACATAAGGCTGGACACTCTTGGGGCTGAGAGGTTTTGTGAGGTTGGGTGAGGAAACGCAGACCCTTTAAAGTAATACCGCGGGGTACCCACCCCATGGGTCCCAAATCTCCAGGTTCAAGGGCATCTTCCTACATTGAAAACGTGCATCGGAAACCCAGAAGATGGTACAGCGTGTGATCGGGAAAGGTTTCTAAAACGCACCTCATTTCTCCTCTCCTTGTGCTCGGGTTCGCCATTCCAGCCGCTGTACTAACAA
The DNA here is from genome assembly GCF_028564815.1 of Eubalaena glacialis. NCBI lineage: Eukaryota > Metazoa > Chordata > Mammalia > Artiodactyla > Balaenidae > Eubalaena > Eubalaena glacialis. Next base: position 82,410 of record NW_026871433.1, read on the forward strand.
TCTCCCTACTTGGAGAATCAGCACCTTGAAGCTCCTGTTTGTTTCGTACAGGTTGCAATTTGTCCTGAGGATGAACGGGAAGAGGGGGAACCAACGAGAGACTAGCTCTAGGTGTTGGGACAGGCACAGGTCACTCTATTTCCCCATCAGGAAGAAGAATGAAGCACAGGCTCAGCCTGCCCCCCGGAACCAGAATAGGGCCTGAAGCAATCCTGCGCTTTTGCGGCCAGCTCCCAAAAAAGCGAGTTGACAAATGGAGCTCAGGGCCACTGCAATTCACAAACCTGCAGAGTTATAAATGATAACTCTCGTCCACAAATATATTGAGGGAAGGAAACGAAGAGGATATGAAAGCAAGGCAGAATTGCAGGAAACAGATTTCAGGAGGTAGATTCGACTCGCCTTTAAAGCACATGAAAAGCAGCAAAACGTTGACAATGATGCCCTTGGCCAAAAAGGGCGTATGCGTTTTTTCCTGAATATATTCAGGAAAAAACGCATACGCCCTTTTTGGCCAACCAAGCAAGCCGGAAGTGCAAATCAGCACTACAAAGAAGTCTCGCTTGCCATCGGTCAAAAGGGCCATGCTGCCAAAAGTGTAAAAACCAGAAATTCAGGACAGGCCATGGAGACATGGGAGCCTTGCTACGCTGATGGGCGGGATGCCAATTGCCAACAGCCACTCTGGAGAAGTGTACGGTGTGTCCTGAAACATGTAATAAACACAGCTTACAGAGCATAGGGCACTTCCACTCATGGGCGTATAAATTGGGAAAACTACAAATCAACAAGACACAGGCACCCCAAAGTTTCGGGCTGCTCTGTGTACAAGAACCTCCACTTAGGTACACCTTAAACATGCCAGGAAAGAGAAAAATGGATAAAGAAGTTGTGGTACTTAGGCACAATGGAATATCACTCAGCCATGAAATCAATGTCATAAGGCTAGTAGCAGCATGATGAGTGGATTTAGGGACGAGGATTCTAAGTGAAATAAGTCACACAGAAAAAGACACTTATCCTAAGATATCACTTATAGAGGGCATGTCAAAATCGCTACACTTGAACTGAATTACAAAACAGAACAGAGTCACATATTTAGAAGACACACTATGGCTGCTTAACGGGAAAGGTGAGGTGGGCTGATGCATAAAACAAGGGTTTGAAATTAGCTCCCATACCGTTCCATAAGCCAAATATGTAACAGACAAGACCTCCTCCCTGCTCAGTGAACTGGACTCAACACCCCCTATTCACCGCACAAGAATATATCTGACTAGCAAGAATCTTAAAACCTATGTATTGATATCTCTCTGGAGTTGAATCAAGAGGGTGTAAAGCGGCATAAACACAGCAGGGAAAAGCAGCTCAACCCCATTATCAAAATAAATTACTTAAAATGAACGCCATAAAACAAAGACAGTGAAAGAGAGAGAAATTCTTACAAAATCCGTTCGGAGGCTCTGATGCAACCTGGATTGACCATATCTAGACCCACAGCTGGATGAGACATAAGGCTGGACACTCTTGGGGCTGAGAGGTTTGGTGAGGTTGGGTGAGGAAACGCAGACCCTTTAAAGTAATACCGGGGGGTACCCACCCTATGGGTCCCAAATCTCCAGGTTCAAGGGCATCTTCCTACATTGAAAACGTGCATGGGAAACCCAGAAGATGGTACAGCGTGTGATCGGGAAAGGTTTCTAAAACGCACCTCATTTCTCCTCTCCTTGTGCTCGGGTTCGCCATTCCAGCCGCTTTACTAACAATCTCCCTACTTGGAGAATCAGCACCTTGAAGCTCCTGTTTGTTTCGTACAGGTTGCAATTTGTCCTGAGGATGAACGGGAAGAGGGGGAACCAACGAGAGACTACCTCTAGGTGTTGGGACAGGCACAGGTCACTCTATTTCCCCATCAGGAAGAAGAATGAAGCACAGGCTCAGCCTGCGCCCCGGAACCAGAATAGGGCCTGAAGCAATCCTGCGCTTTTGCGGCCAGCTCCCAAAAAAGCGAGTTGACAAATGGAGCTCAGGGCCACTGCAATTCACAAACCTGCAGAGTTATCAATGATAACTCTCGTCCACAAATATATTGAGGGAAGGCAACGAAGAGGATTTGAAAGCAAGGCAGAATATCAGGAAACAGATTTCAGGAGGTAGATTCGACTCGCCTTTAAAGCACATGAAAAGCAGCAAAACGTTGACAATGATGCCCTTGGCCAAAAAGGGCGTATGCGTTTTTTCCTGAATATATTCAGGAAAAAACGCATACGCCCTTTTTGGCCAACCAAGCAAGCCGGAAGTGCAAATCAGCACTACAAAGAAGTCTCGCTTGCCATCGGTCAAAAGGGCCATGCTGCCAAAAGTGTAAAAACCAGAAATTCAGGACAGGCCATGGAGACATGGGAGCCTTGCTACGCTGATGGGCGGGATGCCAATTGCCAACAGCCACTCTGGAGAAGTGTACGGTGTGTCCTGAAACATGTAATAAACACAGCTTACAGAGCATAGGGCACTTCCACTCATGGGCGTATAAATTGGGAAAACTACAAATCAACAAGACACAGGCACCCCAAAGTTTCGGGCTGCTCTGTGTACAAGAACCTCCACTTAGGTACACCTTAAACATGCCAGGAAAGAGAAAAATGGATAAAGAAGTTGTGGTACTTAGGCACAATGGAATATCACTCAGCCATGAAATCAATGTCATAAGGCTAGTAGCAGCATGATGAGTGGATTTAGGGACGAGGATTCTAAGTGAAATAAGTCACACAGAAAAAGACACTTATCCTAAGATATCACTTATAGAGGGCATGTCAAAATCGCTACACTTGAACTGAATTACAAAACAGAACAGAGTCACATATTTAGAAGACACACTATGGCTGCTTAACGGGAAAGGTGAGGTGGGCTGATGCATAAAACAAGGGTTTGAAATTAGCTCCCATACCGTTCCATAAGCCAAATATGTAACAGACAAGACCTCCTCCCTGCTCAGTGAACTGGACTCAACACCCCCTATTCACCGCACAAGAATATATCTGACTAGCAAAAATCTTAAAACCTATGTATTGATATCTCTCTGGAGTTGAATCAAGAGGGTGTAAAGCGGCATAAACACAGCAGGGAAAAGCAGCTCAACCCCATTATCAAAATAAATTACTTAAAATGAAGGCCATAAAACAAAGACAGTGAAAGAGAGAGAAATTCTTACAAAATCCGTTCGGAGGCTCTGATGCAACCTGGATTGACCATATCTAGACCCACAGCTGGATGAGACATAAGGCTGGACACTCTTGGAGCTGAGAGGTTTTGTGAGGTTGGGTGAGGAAACGCAGACCCTTTAAAGTAATACCGCGGGGTACCCACCCCATGGGTCCCAAATCTCCAGGTTCAAGGGCATCTTCCTACATTGAAAACGTGCATCGGAAACCCAGAAGATGGTACAGCGTGTGATCGGGAAAGGTTTCTAAAACGCACCTCATTTCTCCTCTCCTTGTGCTCGGGTTCGCCATTCCAGCCGCTGTACTAACAATCTCCCTACTTGGAGAATCAGCACCTTGAAGCTCCTGTTTGTTTCGTACAGGTTGCAATTTGTCCTGAGGATGAACGGGAAGAGGGGGAACCAACGAGAGACTAGCTCTAGGTGTTGGGACAGGCACAGGTCACTCTATTTCCCCATCAGGAAGAAGAATGAAGCACAGGCTCAGCCTGCCCCCCGGAACCAGAATAGGGCCTGAAGCAATCCTGCGCTTTTGCGGCCAGCTCCCAAAAAAGCGAGTTGACAAATGGAGCTCAGGGCCACTGCAATTCACAAACCTGCAGAGTTATAAATGATAACTCTCGTCCACAAATATATTGAGGGAAGGAAACGAAGAGGATATGAAAGCAAGGCAGAATTGCAGGAAACAGATTTCAGGAGGTAGATTCGACTCGCCTTTAAAGCACATGAAAAGCAGCAAAACGTTGACAATGATGCCCTTGGCCAAAAAGGGCGTATGCGTTTTTTCCTGAATATATTCAGGAAAAAACGCATACGCCCTTTTTGGCCAACCAAGCAAGCCGGAAGTGCAAATCAGCACTACAAAGAAGTCTCGCTTGCCATCGGTCAAAAGGGCCATGCTGCCAAAAGTGTAAAAACCAGAAATTCAGGACAGGCCATGGAGACATGGGAGCCTTGCTACGCTGATGGGCGGGATGCCAATTGCCAACAGCCACTCTGGAGAAGTGTACGGTGTGTCCTGAAACATGTAATAAACACAGCTTACAGAGCATAGGGCACTTCCACTCATGGGCGTATAAATTGGGAAAACTACAAATCAACAAGACACAGGCACCCCAAAGTTTCGGGCTGCTCTGTGTACAAGAACCTCCACTTAGGTACACCTTAAACATGCCAGGAAAGAGAAAAATGGATAAAGAAGTTGTGGTACTTAGGCACAATGGAATATCACTCAGCCATGAAATCAATGTCATAAGGCTAGTAGCAGCATGATGAGTGGATTTAGGGACGAGGATTCTAAGTGAAATAAGTCACACAGAAAAAGACACTTATCCTAAGATATCACTTATAGAGGGCATGTCAAAATCGCTACACTTGAACTGAATTACAAAACAGAACAGAGTCACATATTTAGAAGACACACTATGGCTGCTTAACGGGAAAGGTGAGGTGGGGTGATGCATAAAACAAGGGTTTGAAATTAGCTCCCATACCGTTCCATAAGCCAAATATGTAACAGACAAGACCTCCTCCCTGCTCAGTGAACTGGACTCAACACCCCCTATTCACCGCACAAGAATATATCTGACTAGCAAGAATCTTAAAACCTATGTATTGATATCTCTCTGGAGTTGAATCAAGAGGGTGTAAAGCGGCATAAACACAGCAGGGAAAAGCAGCTCAACCCCATTATCAAAATAAATTACTTAAAATGAACGCCATAAAACAAAGACAGTGAAAGAGAGAGAAATTCTTACAAAATCCGTTCGGAGGCTCTGATGCAACCTGGATTGACCATATCTAGACCCACAGCTGGATGAGACATAAGGCTGGACACTCTTGGGGCTGAGAGGTTTGGTGAGGTTGGGTGAGGAAACGCAGACCCTTTAAAGTAATACCGCGGGGTACCCACCCCATGGGTCCCAAATCTCCAGGTTCAAGGGCATCTTCCTACATCGAAAACGTGCATGGGAAACCCAGAAGATGGTACAGCGTGTGATCGGGAAAGGTTTCTAAAACGCACCTCATTTCTCCTCTCCTTGTGCTCGGGTTCGCCATTCCAGCCACTTTACTAACAATCTCCCTACTTGGAGAATCAGCACCTGGAACCTCCTGTTTGTTTCGTACAGGTTGCAATTTGTCCTGAGGATGGACGGGAAGACGGGGAACCAATGAGAGACTAGCTCTAGGTGTTGGGACAGGCACAGGTCACTCTATTTCCCCATCAGGAAGAAGAATGAAGCACAGGCTCAGCCTGCCCCCCGGAACCAGAATAGGGCCTGAAGCAATCCTGCGCTTTTGCGGCCAGCTCCCAAAAAAGCGAGATGACAAATGGAGCTCAGGGCCACTGCAATTCACAAACCTGCAGAGTTATAAATGATAACTCTCGTCCACAAATATATTGAGGGAAGGCAACGAAGAGGATTTGAAAGCAAGGCAGAATTGCAGGAAACAGATTTCAGGAGGTAGATTCGACTCGCCTTTAAAGCACATGAAAAGCGGCAAAACGTTGACAATGATGCCCTTGGCCAAAAAGGGCGTATGCGTTTTTTCCTGAATATATTCAGGAAAAAACGCATACGCCCTTTTTGGCCAACCAAGCAAGCCGGAAGTGCAAATCAGCACTACAAAGAAGTCTCGCTTGCCATCGGTCAAAAGGGCCATGCTGCCAAAAGTGTAAAAACCAGAAATTCAGGACAGGCCATGGAGACATGGGAGCATTGCTACGCTGATGGGCAGGATGCCAATTGCCAACAGCCACTCTGGAGAAGTGTACGGTGTGTCCTGAAACATGTAATAAACACAGCTTACAGAGCATAGGGCACTTCCACTCATGGGCGTATAAATTGGGAAAACTACAAATCAACAAGACACAGGCACCCCAAAGTTTCGGGCTGCTCTGTGTACAAGAACCTCCACTTAGGTACACCTTAAACATGCCAGGAAAGAGAAAAATGGATAAAGAAGTTGTGGTACTTAGGCACAATGGAATATCACTCAGCCATGAAATCAATGTCATAAGGCTAGTAGCAGCATGATGAGTGGATTTAGGGACGAGGATTCTAAGTGAAATAAGTCACACAGAAAAAGACACTTATCCTAAGATATCACTTATAGAGGGCATGTCAAAATCGCTACACTTGAACTGAATTACAAAACAGAACAGAGTCACATATTTAGAAGACACACTATGGCTGCTTAACGGGAAAGGTGAGGTGGGCTGATGCATAAAACAAGGGTTTGAAATTAGCTCCCATACCGTTCCATAAGCCAAATATGTAACAGACAAGACCTCCTCCCTGCTCAGTGAACTGGACTCAACACCCCCTATTCACCGCACAAGAATATATCTGACTAGAAAGAATCTTAAAACCTATGTATTGATATCTCTCTGGAGTTGAATCAAGAGGGTGTAAAGCGGCATAAACACAGCAGGGAAAAGCAGCTCAACCCCATTATCAAAATAAATTACTTAAAATGAACGCCATAAAACAAAGACAGTGAAAGAGAGAGAAATTCTTACAAAATCCGTTCGGAGGCTCTGATGCAACCTGGATTGACCATATCTAGACCCACAGCTGGATGAGACATAAGGCTGGACACTCTTGGGGCTGAGAGGTTTGGTGAGGTTGGGTGAGGAAACGCAGACGCTTTAAAGTAATACCGCGGGGTACCCACCCCATGGGTCCCAAATCTCCAGGTTCAAGGGCATCTTCCTACATTGAAAACGTGCATGGGAAACCCAGAAGATGGTACAGCGTGTGATCGGGAAAGGTTTCTAAAACGCACCTCATTTCTCCTCTCCTTGTGCTCGGGTTCGCCATTCCAGCCACTTTACTAACAATCTCCCTACTTGGAGAATCAGCACCTGGAACCTCCTGTTTGTTTCGTACAGGTTGCAATTTGTCCTGAGGATGGACGGGAAGACGGGAAACCAATGAGAGACTAGCTCTAGGTGTTGGGACAGGCACAGGTCACTCTATTTCCCCATCAGGAAGAAGAATGAAGCACAGGCTCAGCCTGCCCCCCGGAACCAGAATAGGGCCTGAAGCAATCCTGCGCTTTTGCGGCCAGCTCCCAAAAAAGCGAGATGACAAATGGAGCTCAGGGCCACTGCAATTCACAAACCTGCAGAGTTATAAATGATAACTCTCGTGCACAAATATATTGAGGGAAGGCAACGAAGAGGATTTGAAAGCAAGGCAGAATTGCAGGAAACAGATTTCAGGAGGTAGATTCGACTCGCCTTTAAAGCACATGAAAAGCGGCAAAACGTTGACAATGATGCCCTTGGCCAAAAAGGGCGTATGCGTTTTTTCCTGAATATATTCAGGAAAAAACGCATACGCCCTTTTTGGCCAACCAAGCAAGCCGGAAGTGCAAATCAGCACTACAAAGAAGTCTCGCTTGCCATCGGTCAAAAGGGCCACGCTGCAAAAAGAGTAAACACCAGAAATACAGGACAGGCCATGGAGACATGGGAGACTTGCTAGGCTGAGGGGTGGGATGTCAATTGCCAACAGCCACTCTGGAGAAGTGTACGGTGTGTCCTGAAACATGTAATAAACACAGCTTACAGAGCATAGGGCACTTCCACTCATGGGCGTATAAATTGGGAAAACTACAAATCAACAAGACACAGGCACCCCAAAGTTTAGGGCTGCTCTGTGTACAAGAACCTCCACTTAGCTACACCTTAAACATGCCAGGAAAGAGAAAAATGGATAAAGAAGTTGTGGTACTTAGGCACAATGGAATATCACTCAGCCATGAAATCAATGTCATAAGGCTAGTAGCAGCATGATGAGTGGATTTAGGGACGAGGATTCTAAGTGAAATAAGTCACACAGAAAAAGACACTTATCCTAAGATATCACTTATAGAGGGCATGTCAAAATCGCTACACTTGAACTGAATTACAAAACAGAACAGAGTCACATATTTAGAAGACACACTATGGCTGCTTAACGGGAAAGGTGAGGTGGGCTGATGCATAAAACAAGGGTTTGAAATTAGCTCCCATACCGTTCCATAAGCCAAATATGTAACAGACAAGACCTCCTCCCTGCTCAGTGAACTGGACTCAACACCCCCTATTCACCGCACAAGAATATATCTGACTAGCAAGAATCTTAAAACCTATGTATTGATATCTCTCTGGAGTTGAATCAAGAGGGTGTAAAGCGGCATAAACACAGCAGGGAAAAGCAGCTCAACCCCATTATCAAAATAAATTACTTAAAATGAACGCCATAAAACAAAGACAGTGAAAGAGAGAGAAATTCTTACAAAATCCGTTCGGAGGCTCTGATGCAACCTGGATTGACCATATCTAGACCCACAGCTGGATGAGACATAAGGCTGGACACTCTTGGGGCTGAGAGGTTTGGTGAGGTTGGGTGAGGAAACGCAGACCCTTTAAAGTAATACCGCGGGGTACCCACCCCATGGGTCCCAAATCTCCAGGTTCAAGGGCATCTTCCTACATTGAAAACGTGCATGGGAAACCCAGAAGATGGTACAGCGTGTGATCGGGAAAGGTTTCTAAAACGCACCTCATTTCTCCTCTCCTTGTGCTCGGGTTCGCCATTCCAGCCACTTTACTAACAATCTCCCTACTTGGAGAATCAGCACCTGGAACCTCCTGTTTGTTTCGTACAGGTTGCAATTTGTCCTGAGGATGGACGGGAAGACGGGGAATCAATGAGAGACTAGCTCTAGGTGTTGGGACAGGCACAGGTCACTCTATTTCCCCATCAGGAAGAAGAATGAAGCACAGGCTCAGCCTGCCCCCCGGAACCAGAATAGGGCCTGAAGCAATCCTGCGCTTTTGCGGCCAGCTCCCAAAAAAGCGAGATGACAAATGGAGCTCAGGGCCACTGCAATTCACAAACCTGCAGAGTTATAAATGATAACTCTCGTGCACAAATATATTGAGGGAAGGCAACGAAGAGGATTTGAAAGCAAGGCAAAATTGCAGGAAACAGATTTCAGGAGGTAGATTCGACTCGCCTTTAAAGCACATGAAAAGCGGCAAAACGTTGACAATGATGCCCTTGGCCAAAAAGGGCGTATGCGTTTTTTCCTGAATATATTCAGGAAAAAACGCATACGCCCTTTTTGGCCAACCAAGCAAGCCGGAAGTGCAAATCAGCACTACAAAGAAGTCTCGCTTGCCATCGGTCAAAAGGGCCATGCTGCCAAAAGTGTAAAAACCAGAAATTCAGGACAGGCCATGGAGACATGGGAGCCTTGCTACGCTGATGGGCAGGATGCCAATTGCCAACAGCCACTCTGGAGAAGTGTACGGTGTGTCCTGAAACATGTAATAAACACAGCTTACAGAGCATAGGGCACTTCCACTCATGGGCGTATAAATTGGGAAAACTACAAATCAACAAGACACAGGCACCCCAAAGTTTTGGGCTGCTCTGTGTACAAGAACCTCCACTTAGGTACACCTTAAACATGCCAGGAAAGAGAAAAATGGATAAAGAAGTTGTGGTACTTAGGCACAATGGAATATCACTCAGCCATGAAATCAATGTCATAAGGCTAGTAGCAGCATGATGAGTGGATTTAGGGACGAGGATTCTAAGTGAAATAAGTCACACAGAAAAAGACACTTATCCTAAGATATCACTTATAGAGGGCATGTCAAAATCGCTACACTTGAACTGAATTACAAAACAGAACACAGTCACATATTTAGAAGACACACTATGGCTACTTAACGGGAAAGGTGAGGTGGGCTGATGCATAAAACAAGGGTTTGAAATTAGCTCCCATACCGTTCCATAAGCCAAATATGTAACAGACAAGACCTCCTCCCTGCTCAGTGAACTGGACTCAACACCCCCTATTCACCGCACAAGAATATATCTGACTAGCAAAAATCTTAAAACCTATGTATTGATATCTCTCTGGAGTTGAATCAAGAGGGTGTAAAGCGGCATAAACACAGCAGGGAAAAGCAGCTCAACCCCATTATCAAAATAAATTACTTAAAATGAAGGCCATAAAACAAAGACAGTGAAAGAGAGAGAAATTCTTACAAAATCCGTTCGGAGGCTCTGATGCAACCTGGATTGACCATATCTAGACCCACAGCTGGATGAGACATAAGGCTGGACACTCTTGGAGCTGAGAGGTTTTGTGAGGTTGGGTGAGGAAACGCAGACCCTTTAAAGTAATACCGCGGGGTACCCACCCCATGGGTCCCAAATCTCCAGGTTCAAGGGCATCTTCCTACATTGAAAACGTGCATCGGAAACCCAGAAGATGGTACAGCGTGTGATCGGGAAAGGTTTCTAAAACGCACCTCATTTCTCCTCTCCTTGTGCTCGGGTTCGCCATTGCAGCCGCTGTACTAACAATCTCCCTACTTGGAGAATCAGCACCTTGAAGCTCCTGTTTGTTTCGTACAGGTTGCAATTTGTCCTGAGGATGAACGGGAAGAGGGGGAACCAACGAGAGACTAGCTCTAGGTGTTGGGACAGGCACAGGTCACTCTATTTCCCCATCAGGAAGAAGAATGAAGCACAGGCTCAGCCTGCCCCCCGGAACCAGAATAGGGCCTGAAGCAATCCTGCGCTTTTGCGGCCAGCTCCCAAAAAAGCGAGTTGACAAATGGAGCTCAGGGCCACTGCAATTCACAAACCTGCAGAGTTATAAATGATAACTCTCGTCCACAAATATATTGAGGGAAGGAAACGAAGAGGATATGAAAGCAAGGCAGAATTGCAGGAAACAGATTTCAGGAGGTAGATTCGACTCGCCTTTAAAGCACATGAAAAGCAGCAAAACGTTGACAATGATGCCCTTGGCCAAAAAGGGCGTATGCGTTTTTTCCTGAATATATTCAGGAAAAAACGCATACGCCCTTTTTGGCCAACCAAGCAAGCCGGAAGTGCAAATCAGCACTACAAAGAAGTCTCGCTTGCCATCGGTCAAAAGGGCCATGCTGCCAAAAGTGTAAAAACCAGAAATTCAGGACAGGCCATGGAGACATGGGAGCCTTGCTACGCTGATGGGCGGGATGCCAATTGCCAACAGCCACTCTGGAGAAGTGTACGGTGTGTCCTGAAACATGTAATAAACACAGCTTACAGAGCATAGGGCACTTCCACTCATGGGCGTATAAATTGGGAAAACTACAAATCAACAAGACACAGGCACCCCAAAGTTTCGGGCTGCTCTGTGTACAAGAACCTCCACTTAGGTACACCTTAAACATGCCAGGAAAGAGAAAAATGGATAAAGAAGTTGTGGTACTTAGGCACAATGGAATATCACTCAGCCATGAAATCAATGTCATAAGGCTAGTAGCAGCATGATGAGTGGATTTAGGGACGAGGATTCTAAGTGAAATAAGTCACACAGAAAAAGACACTTATCCTAAGATATCACTTATAGAGGGCATGTCAAAATCGCTACACTTGAACTGAATTACAAAACAGAACAGAGTCACATATTTAGAAGACACACTATGGCTGCTTAACGGGAAAGGTGAGGTGGGGTGATGCATAAAACAAGGGTTTGAAATTAGCTCCCATACCGTTCCATAAGCCAAATATGTAACAGACAAGACCTCCTCCCTGCTCAGTGAACTGGACTCAACACCCCCTATTCACCGCACAAGAATATATCTGACTAGCAAGAATCTTAAAACCTATGTATTGATATCTCTCTGGAGTTGAATCAAGAGGGTGTAAAGCGGCATAAACACAGCAGGGAAAAGCAGCTCAACCCCATTATCAAAATAAATTACTTAAAATGAACGCCATAAAACAAAGACAGTGAAAGAGAGAGAAATTCTTACAAAATCCGTTCGGAGGCTCTGATGCAACCTGGATTGACCATATCTAGACCCACAGCTGGATGAGACATAAGGCTGGACACTCTTGGGGCTGAGAGGTTTGGTGAGGTTGGGTGAGGAAACGCAGACCCTTTAAAGTAATACCGCGGGGTACCCACCCCATGGGTCCCAAATCTCCAGGTTCAAGGGCATCTTCCTACATCGAAAACGTGCATGGGAAACCCAGAAGATGGTACAGCGTGTGATCGGGAAAGGTTTCTAAAACGCACCTCATTTCTCCTCTCCTTGTGCTCGGGTTCGCCATTCCAGCCACTTTACTAACAATCTCCCTACTTGGAGAATCAGCACCTGGAACCTCCTGTTTGTTTCGTACAGGTTGCAATTTGTCCTGAGGATGGACGGGAAGACGGGGAACCAATGAGAGACTAGCTCTAGGTGTTGGGACAGGCACAGGTCACTCTATTTCCCCATCAGGAAGAAGAATGAAGCACAGGCTCAGCCTGCCCCCCGGAACCAGAATAGGGCCTGAAGCAATCCTGCGCTTTTGCGGCCAGCTCCCAAAAAAGCGAGATGACAAATGGAGCTCAGGGCCACTGCAATTCACAAACCTGCAGAGTTATAAATGATAACTCTCGTCCACAAATATATTGAGGGAAGGCAACGAAGAGGATTTGAAAGCAAGGCAGAATTGCAGGAAACAGATTTCAGGAGGTAGATTCGACTCGCCTTTAAAGCACATGAAAAGCGGCAAAACGTTGACAATGATGCCCTTGGCCAAAAAGGGCGTATGCGTTTTTTCCTGAATATATTCAGGAAAAAACGCATACGCCCTTTTTGGCCAACCAAGCAAGCCGGAAGTGCAAATCAGCACTACAAAGAAGTCTCGCTTGCCATCGGTCAAAAGGGCCATGCTGCCAAAAGTGTAAAAACCAGAAATTCAGGACAGGCCATGGAGACATGGGAGCATTGCTACGCTGATGGGCAGGATGCCAATTGCCAACAGCCACTCTGGAGAAGTGTACGGTGTGTCCTGAAACATGTAATAAACACAGCTTACAGAGCATAGGGCACTTCCACTCATGGGCGTATAAATTGGGAAAACTACAAATCAACAAGACACAGGCACCCCAAAGTTTCGGGCTGCTCTGTGTACAAGAACCTCCACTTAGGTACACCTTAAACATGCCAGGAAAGAGAAAAATGGATAAAGAAGTTGTGGTACTTAGGCACAATGGAATATCACTCAGCCATGAAATCAATGTCATAAGGCTAGTAGCAGCATGATGAGTGGATTTAGGGACGAGGATTCTAAGTGAAATAAGTCACACAGAAAAAGACACTTATCCTAAGATATCACTTATAGAGGGCATGTCAAAATCGCTACACTTGAACTGAATTACAAAACAGAACAGAGTCACATATTTAGAAGACACACTATGGCTGCTTAACGGGAAAGGTGAGGTGGGCTGATGCATAAAACAAGGGTTTGAAATTAGCTCCCATACCGTTCCATAAGCCAAATATGTAACAGACAAGACCTCCTCCCTGCTCAGTGAACTGGACTCAACACCCCCTATTCACCGCACAAGAATATATCTGACTAGAAAGAATCTTAAAACCTATGTATTGATATCTCTCTGGAGTTGAATCAAGAGGGTGTAAAGCGGCATAAACACAGCAGGGAAAAGCAGCTCAACCCCATTATCAAAATAAATTACTTAAAATGAACGCCATAAAACAAAGACAGTGAAAGAGAGAGAAATTCTTACAAAATCCGTTCGGAGGCTCTGATGCAACCTGGATTGACCATATCTAGACCCACAGCTGGATGAGACATAAGGCTGGACACTCTTGGGGCTGAGAGGTTTGGTGAGGTTGGGTGAGGAAACGCAGACGCTTTAAAGTAATACCGCGGGGTACCCACCCCATGGGTCCCAAATCTCCAGGTTCAAGGGCATCTTCCTACATTGAAAACGTGCATGGGAAACCCAGAAGATGGTACAGCGTGTGATCGGGAAAGGTTTCTAAAACGCACCTCATTTCTCCTCTCCTTGTGCTCGGGTTCGCCATTCCAGCCACTTTACTAACAATCTCCCTACTTGGAGAATCAGCACCTGGAACCTCCTGTTTGTTTCGTACAGGTTGCAATTTGTCCTGAGGATGGACGGGAAGACGGGAAACCAATGAGAGACTAGCTCTAGGTGTTGGGACAGGCACAGGTCACTCTATTTCCCCATCAGGAAGAAGAATGAAGCACAGGCTCAGCCTGCCCCCCGGAACCAGAATAGGGCCTGAAGCAATCCTGCGCTTTTGCGGCCAGCTCCCAAAAAAGCGAGATGACAAATGGAGCTCAGGGCCACTGCAATTCACAAACCTGCAGAGTTATAAATGATAACTCTCGTGCACAAATATATTGAGGGAAGGCAACGAAGAGGATTTGAAAGCAAGGCAGAATTGCAGGAAACAGATTTCAGGAGGTAGATTCGACTCGCCTTTAAAGCACATGAAAAGCGGCAAAACGTTGACAATGATGCCCTTGGCCAAAAAGGGCGTATGCGTTTTTTCCTGAATATATTCAGGAAAAAACGCATACGCCCTTTTTGGCCAACCAAGCAAGCCGGAAGTGCAAATCAGCACTACAAAGAAGTCTCGCTTGCCATCGGTCAAAAGGGCCACGCTGCAAAAAGAGTAAACACCAGAAATACAGGACAGGCCATGGAGACATGGGAGACTTGCTAGGCTGAGGGGTGGGATGTCAATTGCCAACAGCCACTCTGGAGAAGTGTACGGTGTGTCCTGAAACATGTAATAAACACAGCTTACAGAGCATAGGGCACTTCCACTCATGGGCGTATAAATTGGGAAAACTACAAATCAACAAGACACAGGCACCCCAAAGTTTAGGGCTGCTCTGTGTACAAGAACCTCCACTTAGCTACACCTTAAACATGCCAGGAAAGAGAAAAATGGATAAAGAAGTTGTGGTACTTAGGCACAATGGAATATCACTCAGCCATGAAATCAATGTCATAAGGCTAGTAGCAGCATGATGAGTGGATTTAGGGACGAGGATTCTAAGTGAAATAAGTCACACAGAAAAAGACACTTATCCTAAGATATCACTTATAGAGGGCATGTCAAAATCGCTACACTTGAACTGAATTACAAAACAGAACAGAGTCACATATTTAGAAGACACACTATGGCTGCTTAACGGGAAAGGTGAGGTGGGCTGATGCATAAAACAAGGGTTTGAAATTAGCTCCCATACCGTTCCATAAGCCAAATATGTAACAGACAAGACCTCCTCCCTGCTCAGTGAACTGGACTCAACACCCCCTATTCACCGCACAAGAATATATCTGACTAGCAAGAATCTTAAAACCTATGTATTGATATCTCTCTGGAGTTGAATCAAGAGGGTGTAAAGCGGCATAAACACAGCAGGGAAAAGCAGCTCAACCCCATTATCAAAATAAATTACTTAAAATGAACGCCATAAAACAAAGACAGTGAAAGAGAGAGAAATTCTTACAAAATCCGTTCGGAGGCTCTGATGCAACCTGGATTGACCATATCTAGACCCACAGCTGGATGAGACATAAGGCTGGACACTCTTGGGGCTGAGAGGTTTGGTGAGGTTGGGTGAGGAAACGCAGACCCTTTAAAGTAATACCGCGGGGTACCCACCCCATGGGTCCCAAATCTCCAGGTTCAAGGGCATCTTCCTACATTGAAAACGTGCATGGGAAACCCAGAAGATGGTACAGCGTGTGATCGGGAAAGGTTTCTAAAACGCACCTCATTTCTCCTCTCCTTGTGCTCGGGTTCGCCATTGCAGCCGCTTTACTAACAATCTCCCTACTTGGAGAATCAGCACCTTGAAGCTCCTGTTTGTTTCGTACAGGTTGCAATTTGTCCTGAGGATGAACGGGAAGAGGGGGAACCAACGAGAGACTAGCTCTAGGTGTTGGGACAGGCACAGGTCACTCTATTTCCCCATCAGGAAGAAGAATGAAGCACAGGCTCAGCCTGCCCCCCGGAACCAGAATAGGGCCTGAAGCAATCCTGCGCTTTTGCGGCCAGCTCCCAAAAAAGCGAGTTGACAAATGGAGCTCAGGGCCACTGCAATTCACAAACCTGCAGAGTTATAAATGATAACTCTCGTGCACAAATATATTGAGGGAAGGCAACGAAGAGGATTTGAAAGCAAGGCAGAATTGCAGGAAACAGATTTCAGGAGGTAGATTCGACTCGCCTTTAAAGCACATGAAAAGCGGCAAAACGTTGACAATGATGCCCTTGGCCAAAAAGGGCGTATGCGTTTTTTCCTGAATATATTCAGGAAAAAACGCATACGCCCTTTTTGGCCAACCAAGCAAGCCGGAAGTGCAAATCAGCACTACAAAGAAGTCTCGCTTGCCATCGGTCAAAAGGGCCACGCTGCAAAAAGAGTAAACACCAGAAATACAGGACAGGCCATGGAGACATGGGAGACTTGCTAGGCTGAGGGGTGGGATGTCAATTGCCAACAGCCACTCTGGAGAAGTGTACGGTGTGTCCTGAAACATGTAATAAACACAGCTTACAGAGCATAGGGCACTTCCACTCATGGGCGTATAAATTGGGAAAACTACAAATCAACAAGACACAGGCACCCCAAAGTTTCGGGCTGCTCTGTGTACAAGAACCTCCACTTAGCTACACCTTAAACATGCCAGGAAAGAGAAAAATGGATAAAGAAGTTGTGGTACTTAGGCACAATGGAATATCACTCAGCCATGAAATCAATGTCATAAGGCTAGTAGCAGCATGATGAGTGGATTTAGGGACGAGGATTCTAAGTGAAATAAGTCACACAGAAAAAGACACTTATCCTAAGATATCACTTATAGAGGGCATGTCAAAATCGCTACACTTGAACTGAATTACAAAACAGAACAGAGTCACATATTTAGAAGACACACTATGGCTGCTTAACGGGAAAGGTGAGGTGGGCTGATGCATAAAACAAGGGTTTGAAATTAGCTCCCATACCGTTCCATAAGCCAAATATGTAACAGACAAGACCTCCTCCCTGCTCAGTGAACTGGACTCAACACCCCCTATTCACCGCACAAGAATATATCTGACTAGCAAGAATCTTAAAACCTATGTATTGATATCTCTCTGGAGTTGAATCAAGAGGGTGTAAAGCGGCATAAACACAGCAGGGAAAAGCAGCTCAACCCCATTATCAAAATAAATTACTTAAAATGAACGCCATAAAACAAAGACAGTGAAAGAGAGAGAAATTCTTACAAAATCCGTTCGGAGGCTCTGATGCAACCTGGATTGACCATATCTAGACCCACAGCTGGATGAGACATAAGGCTGGACACTCTTGGGGCTGAGAGGTTTGGTGAGGTTGGGTGAGGAAACGCAGACCCTTTAAAGTAATACCGCGGGGTACCCACCCCATGGGTCCCAAATCTCCAGGTTCAAGGGCATCTTCCTACATTGAAAACGTGCATGGGAAACCCAGAAGATGGTACAGCGTGTGATCGGGAAAGGTTTCTAAAACGCACCTCATTTCTCCTCTCCTTGTGCTCGGGTTCGCCATTGCAGCCGCTTTACTAACAATCTCCCTACTTGGAGAATCAGCACCTTGAAGCTCCTGTTTGTTTCGTACAGGTTGCAATTTGTCCTGAGGATGAACGGGAAGAGGGGGAACCAACGAGAGACTAGCTCTAGGTGTTGGGACAGGCACAGGTCACTCTATTTCCCCATCAGGAAGAAGAATGAAGCACAGGCTCAGCCTGCCCCCCGGAACCAGAATAGGGCCTGAAGCAATCCTGCGCTTTTGCGGCCAGCTCCCAAAAAAGCGAGTTGACAAATGGAGCTCAGGGCCACTGCAATTCACAAACCTGCAGAGTTATAAATGATAACTCTCGTGCACAAATATATTGAGGGAAGGCAACGAAGAGGATTTGAAAGCAAGGCAGAATTGCAGGAAACAGATTTCAGGAGGTAGATTCGACTCGCCTTTAAAGCACATGAAAAGCGGCAAAACGTTGACAATGATGCCCTTGGCCAAAAAGGGCGTATGCGTTTTTTCCTGAATATATTCAGGAAAAAACGCATACGCCCTTTTTGGCCAACCAAGCAAGCCGGAAGTGCAAATCAGCACTACAAAGAAGTCTCGCTTGCCATCGGTCAAAAGGGCCACGCTGCAAAAAGAGTAAACACCAGAAATACAGGACAGGCCATGGAGACATGGGAGACTTGCTAGGCTGAGGGGTGGGATGTCAATTGCCAACAGCCACTCTGGAGAAGTGTACGGTGTGTCCTGAAACATGTAATAAACACAGCTTACAGAGCATAGGGCACTTCCACTCATGGGCGTATAAATTGGGAAAACTACAAATCAACAAGACACAGGCACCCCAAAGTTTCGGGCTGCTCTGTGTACAAGAACCTCCACTTAGCTACACCTTAAACATGCCAGGAAAGAGAAAAATGGATAAAGAAGTTGTGGTACTTAGGCACAATGGAATATCACTCAGCCATGAAATCAATGTCATAAGGCTAGTAGCAGCATGATGAGTGGATTTAGGGACGAGGATTCTAAGTGAAATAAGTCACACAGAAAAAGACACTTATCCTAAGATATCACTTATAGAGGGCATGTCAAAATCGCTACACTTGAACTGAATTACAAAACAGAACAGAGTCACATATTTAGAAGACACACTATGGCTGCTTAACGGGAAAGGTGAGGTGGGGTGATGCATAAAACAAGGGTTTGAAATTAGCTCCCATACCGTTCCATAAGCCAAATATGTAACAGACAAGACCTCCTCCCTGCTCAGTGAACTGGACTCAACACCCCCTATTCACCGCACAAGAATATATCTGACTAGCAAGAATCTTAAAACCTATGTATTGATATCTCTCTGGAGTTGAATCAAGAGGGTGTAAAGCGGCATAAACACAGCAGGGAAAAGCAGCTCAACCCCATTATCAAAATAAATTACTTAAAATGAACGCCATAAAACAAAGACAGTGAAAGAGAGAGAAATTCTTACAAAATCCGTTCGGAGGCTCTGATGCAACCTGGATTGACCATATCTAGACCCACAGCTGGATGAGACATAAGGCTGGACACTCTTGGGGCTGAGAGGTTTGGTGAGGTTGGGTGAGGAAACGCAGACCCTTTAAAGTAATACCGCGGGGTACCCACCCCATGGGTCCCAAATCTCCAGGTTCAAGGGCATCTTCCTACATTGAAAACGTGCATGGGAAACCCAGAAGATGGTACAGCGTGTGATCGGGAAAGGTTTCTAAAACGCACCTCATTTCTCCTCTCCTTGTGCTCGGGTTCGCCATTGCAGCCGCTTTACTAACAATCTCCCTACTTGGAGAATCAGCACCTTGAAGCTCCTGTTTGTTTCGTACAGGTTGCAATTTGTCCTGAGGATGAACGGGAAGAGGGGGAACCAACGAGAGACTAGCTCTAGGTGTTGGGACAGGCACAGGTCACTCTATTTCCCCATCAGGAAGAAGAATGAAGCACAGGCTCAGCCTGCCCCCCGGAACCAGAATAGGGCCTGAAGCAATCCTGCGCTTTTGCGGCCAGCTCCCAAAAAAGCGAGTTGACAAATGGAGCTCAGGGCCACTGCAATTCACAAACCTGCAGAGTTATAAATGATAACTCTCGTGCACAAATATATTGAGGGAAGGCAACGAAGAGGATTTGAAAGCAAGGCAGAATTGCAGGAAACAGATTTCAGGAGGTAGATTCGACTCGCCTTTAAAGCACATGAAAAGCGGCAAAACGTTGACAATGATGCCCTTGGCCAAAAAGGGCGTATGCGTTTTTTCCTGAATATATTCAGGAAAAAACGCATACGCCCTTTTTGGCCAACCAAGCAAGCCGGAAGTGCAAATCAGCACTACAAAGAAGTCTCGCTTGCCATCGGTCAAAAGGGCCACGCTGCAAAAAGAGTAAACACCAGAAATACAGGACAGGCCATGGAGACATGGGAGACTTGCTAGGCTGAGGGGTGGGATGTCAATTGCCAACAGCCACTCTGGAGAAGTGTACGGTGTGTCCTGAAACATGTAATAAACACAGCTTACAGAGCATAGGGCACTTCCACTCATGGGCGTATAAATTGGGAAAACTACAAATCAACAAGACACAGGCACCCCAAAGTTTCGGGCTGCTCTGTGTACAAGAACCTCCACTTAGGTACACCTTAAACATGCCAGGAAAGAGAAAAATGGATAAAGAAGTTGTGGTACTTAGGCACAATGGAATATCACTCAGCCATGAAATCAATGTCATAAGGCTAGTAGCAGCATGATGAGTGGATTTAGGGACGAGGATTCTAAGTGAAATAAGTCACACAGAAAAAGACACTTATCCTAAGATATCACTTATAGAGGGCATGTCAAAATCGCTACACTTGAACTGAATTACAAAACAGAACAGAGTCACATATTTAGAAGACACACTATGGCTGCGTAACGGGAAAGGTGAGGTGGGGTGATGCATAAAACAAGGGTTTGAAATTAGCTCCCATACCGTTCCATAAGCCAAATATGTAACAGACAAGACCTCCTCCCTGCTCAGTGAACTGGACTCAACACCCCCTATTCACCGCACAAGAATATATCTGACTAGCAAGAATCTTAAAACCTATGTATTGATATCTCTCTGGAGTTGAATCAAGAGGGTGTAAAGCGGCATAAACACAGCAGGGAAAAGCAGCTCAACCCCATTATCAAAATAAATTACTTAAAATGAACGCCATAAAACAAAGACAGTGAAAGAGAGAGAAATTCTTACAAAATCCGTTCGGAGGCTCTGATGCAACCTGGATTGACCATATCTAGACCCACAGCTGGATGAGACATAAGGCTGGACACTCTTGGGGCTGAGAGGTTTGGTGAGGTTGGGTGAGGAAACGCAGACGCTTTAAAGTAATACCGCGGGGTACCCACCCCATGGGTCCCAAATCTCCAGGTTCAAGGGCATCTTCCTACATTGAAAACGTGCATGGGAAACCCAGAAGATGGTACAGCGTGTGATCGGGAAAGGTTTCTAAAACGCACCTCATTTCTCCTCTCCTTGTGCTCGGGTTCGGCATTCCAGCCACTTTACTAACAATCTCCCTACTTGGAGAATCAGCACCTGGAACCTCCTGTTTGTTTCGTACAGGTTGCAATTTGTCCTGAGGATGGACGGGAAGACGGGAAACCAATGAGAGACTAGCTCTAGGTGTTGGGACAGGCACAGGTCACTCTATTTCCCCATCAGGAAGAAGAATGAAGCACAGGCTCAGCCTGCCCCCCGGAACCAGAATAGGGCCTGAAGCAATCCTGCGCTTTTGCGGCCAGCTCCCAAAAAAGCGAGATGACAAATGGAGCTCAGGGCCACTGCAATTCACAAACCTGCAGAGTTATAAATGATAACTCTCGTGCACAAATATATTGAGGGAAGGCAACGAAGAGGATTTGAAAGCAAGGCAGAATTGCAGGAAACAGATTTCAGGAGGTAGATTCGACTCGCCTTTAAAGCACATGAAAAGCGGCAAAACGTTGACAATGATGCCCTTGGCCAAAAAGGGCGTATGCGTTTTTTCCTGAATATATTCAGGAAAAAACGCATACGCCCTTTTTGGCCAACCAAGCAAGCCGGAAGTGCAAATCAGCACTACAAAGAAGTCTCGCTTGCCATCGGTCAAAAGGGCCACGCTGCAAAAAGAGTAAACACCAGAAATACAGGACAGGCCATGGAGACATGGGAGACTTGCTAGGCTGAGGGGTGGGATGTCAATTGCCAACAGCCACTCTGGAGAAGTGTACGGTGTGTCCTGAAACATGTAATAAACACAGCTTACAGAGCATAGGGCACTTCCACTCATGGGCGTATAAATTGGGAAAACTACAAATCAACAAGACACAGGCACCCCAAAGTTTAGGGCTGCTCTGTGTACAAGAACCTCCACTTAGCTACACCTTAAACATGCCAGGAAAGAGAAAAATGGATAAAGAAGTTGTGGTACTTAGGCACAATGGAATATCACTCAGCCATGAAATCAATGTCATAAGGCTAGTAGCAGCATGATGAGTGGATTTAGGGACGAGGATTCTAAGTGAAATAAGTCACACAGAAAAAGACACTTATCCTAAGATATCACTTATAGAGGGCATGTCAAAATCGCTACACTTGAACTGAATTACAAAACAGAACAGAGTCACATATTTAGAAGACACACTATGGCTGCGTAACGGGAAAGGTGAGGTGGGGTGATGCATAAAACAATGGTTTGAAATTAGCTCCCATACCGTTCCATAAGCCAAATATGTAACAGACAAGACCTCCTCCCTGCTCAGTGAACTGGACTCAACACCCCCTATTCACCGCACAAGAATATATCTGACTAGCAAGAATCTTAAAACCTATGTATTGATATCTCTCTGGAGTTGAATCAAGAGGGTGTAAAGCGGCATAAACACAGCAGGGAAAAGCAGCTCAACCCCATTATCAAAATAAATTACTTAAAATGAACGCCATAAAACAAAGACAGTGAAAGAGAGAGAAATTCTTACAAAATCCGTTCGGAGGCTCTGATGCAACCTGGATTGACCATATCTAGACCCACAGCTGGATGAGACATAAGGCTGGACACTCTTGGGGCTGAGAGGTTTGGTGAGGTTGGGTGAGGAAACGCAGACGCTTTAAAGTAATACCGCGGGGTACCCACCCCATGGGTCCCAAATCTCCAGGTTCAAGGGCATCTTCCTACATTGAAAACGTGCATGGGAAACCCAGAAGATGGTACAGCGTGTGATCGGGAAAGGTTTCTAAAACGCACCTCATTTCTCCTCTCCTTGTGCTCGGGTTCGGCATTCCAGCCACTTTACTAACAATCTCCCTACTTGGAGAATCAGCACCTGGAACCTCCTGTTTGTTTCGTACAGGTTGCAATTTGTCCTGAGGATGGACGGGAAGACGGGAAACCAATGAGAGACTAGCTCTAGGTGTTGGGACAGGCACAGGTCACTCTATTTCCCCATCAGGAAGAAGAATGAAGCACAGGCTCAGCCTGCCCCCCGGAACCAGAATAGGGCCTGAAGCAATCCTGCGCTTTTGCGGCCAGCTCCCAAAAAAGCGAGATGACAAATGGAGCTCAGGGCCACTGCAATTCACAAACCTGCAGAGTTATAAATGATAACTCTCGTGCACAAATATATTGAGGGAAGGCAACGAAGAGGATTTGAAAGCAAGGCAGAATTGCAGGAAACAGATTTCAGGAGGTAGATTCGACTCGCCTTTAAAGCACATGAAAAGCGGCAAAACGTTGACAATGATGCCCTTGGCCAAAAAGGGCGTATGCGTTTTTTCCTGAATATATTCAGGAAAAAACGCATACGCCCTTTTTGGCCAACCAAGCAAGCCGGAAGTGCAAATCAGCACTACAAAGAAGTCTCGCTTGCCATCGGTCAAAAGGGCCACGCTGCAAAAAGAGTAAACACCAGAAATACAGGACAGGCCATGGAGACATGGGAGACTTGCTAGGCTGAGGGGTGGGATGTCAATTGCCAACAGCCACTCTGGAGAAGTGTACGGTGTGTCCTGAAACATGTAATAAACACAGCTTACAGAGCATAGGGCACTTCCACTCATGGGCGTATAAATTGGGAAAACTACAAATCAACAAGACACAGGCACCCCAAAGTTTAGGGCTGCTCTGTGTACAAGAACCTCCACTTAGCTACACCTTAAACATGCCAGGAAAGAGAAAAATGGATAAAGAAGTTGTGGTACTTAGGCACAATGGAATATCACTCAGCCATGAAATCAATGTCATAAGGCTAGTAGCAGCATGATGAGTGGATTTAGGGACGAGGATTCTAAGTGAAATAAGTCACACAGAAAAAGACACTTATCCTAAGATATCACTTATAGAGGGCATGTCAAAATCGCTACACTTGAACTGAATTACAAAACAGAACAGAGTCACATATTTAGAAGACACACTATGGCTGCGTAACGGGAAAGGTGAGGTGGGGTGATGCATAAAACAATGGTTTGAAATTAGCTCCCATACCGTTCCATAAGCCAAATATGTAACAGACAAGACCTCCTCCCTGCTCAGTGAACTGGACTCAACACCCCCTATTCACCGCACAAGAATATATCTGACTAGCAAGAATCTTAAAACCTATGTATTGATATCTCTCTGGAGTTGAATCAAGAGGGTGTAAAGCGGCATAAACACAGCAGGGAAAAGCAGCTCAACCCCATTATCAAAATAAATTACTTAAAATGAACGCCATAAAACAAAGACAGTGAAAGAGAGAGAAATTCTTACAAAATCCGTTCGGAGGCTCTGATGCAACCTGGATTGACCATATCTAGACCCACAGCTGGATGAGACATAAGGCTGGACACTCTTGGGGCTGAGAGGTTTGGTGAGGTTGGGTGAGGAAACGCAGACGCTTTAAAGTAATACCGCGGGGTACCCACCCCATGGGTCCCAAATCTCCAGGTTCAAGGGCATCTTCCTACATTGAAAACGTGCATGGGAAACCCAGAAGATGGTACAGCGTGTGATCGGGAAAGGTTTCTAAAACGCACCTCATTTCTCCTCTCCTTGTGCTCGGGTTCGGCATTCCAGCCACTTTACTAACAATCTCCCTACTTGGAGAATCAGCACCTTTAACCTCCTGTTTGTTTCGTACAGGTTGCAATTTGTCCTGAGGATGGACGGGAAGACGGGAAACCAATGAGAGACTAGCTCTAGGTGTTGGGACAGGCACAGGTCACTCTATTTCCCCATCAGGAAGAAGAATGAAGCACAGGCTCAGCCTGCCCCCCGGAACCAGAATAGGGCCTGAAGCAATCCTGCGCTTTTGCGGCCAGCTCCCAAAAAAGCGAGATGACAAATGGAGCTCAGGGCCACTGCAATTCACAAACCTGCAGAGTTATCAATGATAACTCTCGTGCACAAATATATTGAGGGAAGGCAACGAAGAGGATTTGAAAGCAAGGCAGAATTGCAGGAAACAGATTTCAGGAGGTAGATTCGACTCGCCTTTAAAGCACATGAAAAGCGGCAAAACGTTGACAATGATGCCCTTGGCCAAAAAGGGCGTATGCGTTTTTTCCTGAATATATTCAGGAAAAAACGCATACGCCCTTTTTGGCCAACCAAGCAAGCCGGAAGTGCAAATCAGCACTACAAAGAAGTCTCGCTTGCCATCGGTCAAAAGGGCCACGCTGCAAAAAGAGTAAACACCAGAAATACAGGACAGGCCATGGAGACATGGGAGACTTGCTAGGCTGAGGGGTGGGATGTCAATTGCCAACAGCCACTCTGGAGAAGTGTACGGTGTGTCCTGAAACATGTAATAAACACAGCTTACAGAGCATAGGGCACTTCCACTCATGGGCGTATAAATTGGGAAAACTACAAATCAACAAGACACAGGCACCCCAAAGTTTAGGGCTGCTCTGTGTACAAGAACCTCCACTTAGCTACACCTTAAACATGCCAGGAAAGAGAAAAATGGATAAAGAAGTTGTGGTACTTAGGCACAATGGAATATCACTCAGCCATGAAATCAATGTCATAAGGCTAGTAGCAGCATGATGAGTGGATTTAGGGACGAGGATTCTAAGTGAAATAAGTCACACAGAAAAAGACACTTATCCTAAGATATCACTTATAGAGGGCATGTCAAAATCGCTACACTTGAACTGAATTACAAAACAGAACAGAGTCACATATTTAGAAGACACACTATGGCTGCTTAACGGGAAAGGTGAGGTGGGGTGATGCATAAAACAAGGGTTTGAAATTAGCTCCCATACCGTTCCATAAGCCAAATATGTAACAGACAAGACCTCCTCCCTGCTCAGTGAACTGGACTCAACACCCCCTATTCACCGCACAAGAATATATCTGACTAGCAAGAATCTTAAAACCTATGTATTGATATCTCTCTGGAGTTGAATCAAGAGGGTGTAAAGCGGCATAAACACAGCAGGGAAAAGCAGCTCAACCCCATTATCAAAATAAATTACTTAAAATGAACGCCATAAAACAAAGACAGTGAAAGAGAGAGAAATTCTTACAAAATCCGTTCGGAGGCTCTGATGCAACCTGGATTGACCATATCTAGACCCACAGCTGGATGAGACATAAGGCTGGACACTCTTGGGGCTGAGAGGTTTGGTGAGGTTGGGTGAGGAAACGCAGACGCTTTAAAGTAATACCGCGGGGTACCCACCCCATGGGTCCCAAATCTCCAGGTTCAAGGGCATCTTCCTACATTGAAAACGTGCATGGGAAACCCAGAAGATGGTACAGCGTGTGATCGGGAAAGGTTTCTAAAACGCACCTCATTTCTCCTCTCCTTGTGCTCGGGTTCGGCATTCCAGCCACTTTACTAACAATCTCCCTACTTGGAGAATCAGCACCTGGAACCTCCTGTTTGTTTCGTACAGGTTGCAATTTGTCCTGAGGATGGACGGGAAGACGGGAAACCAATGAGAGACTAGCTCTAGGTGTTGGGACAGGCACAGGTCACTCTATTTCCCCATCAGGAAGAAGAATGAAGCACAGGCTCAGCCTGCCCCCCGGAACCAGAATAGGGCCTGAAGCAATCCTGCGCTTTTGCGGCCAGCTCCCAAAAAAGCGAGATGACAAATGGAGCTCAGGGCCACTGCAATTCACAAACCTGCAGAGTTATAAATGATAACTCTCGTGCACAAATATATTGAGGGAAGGCAACGAAGAGGATTTGAAAGCAAGGCAGAATTGCAGGAAACAGATTTCAGGAGGTAGATTCGACTCGCCTTTAAAGCACATGAAAAGCGGCAAAACGTTGACAATGATGCCCTTGGCCAAAAAGGGCGTATGCGTTTTTTCCTGAATATATTCAGGAAAAAACGCATACGCCCTTTTTGGCCAACCAAGCAAGCCGGAAGTGCAAATCAGCACTACAAAGAAGTCTCGCTTGCCATCGGTCAAAAGGGCCACGCTGCAAAAAGAGTAAACACCAGAAATACAGGACAGGCCATGGAGACATGGGAGACTTGCTAGGCTGAGGGGTGGGATGTCAATTGCCAACAGCCACTCTGGAGAAGTGTACGGTGTGTCCTGAAACATGTAATAAACACAGCTTACAGAGCATAGGGCACTTCCACTCATGGGCGTATAAATTGGGAAAACTACAAATCAACAAGACACAGGCACCCCAAAGTTTAGGGCTGCTCTGTGTACAAGAACCTCCACTTAGCTACACCTTAAACATGCCAGGAAAGAGAAAAATGGATAAAGAAGTTGTGGTACTTAGGCACAATGGAATATCACTCAGCCATGAAATCAATGTCATAAGGCTAGTAGCAGCATGATGAGTGGATTTAGGGACGAGGATTCTAAGTGAAATAAGTCACACAGAAAAAGACACTTATCCTAAGATATCACTTATAGAGGGCATGTCAAAATCGCTACACTTGAACTGAATTACAAAACAGAACAGAGTCACATATTTAGAAGACACACTATGGCTGCGTAACGGGAAAGGTGAGGTGGGGTGATGCATAAAACAATGGTTTGAAATTAGCTCCCATACCGTTCCATAAGCCAAATATGTAACAGACAAGACCTCCTCCCTGCTCAGTGAACTGGACTCAACACCCCCTATTCACCGCACAAGAATATATCTGACTAGCAAGAATCTTAAAACCTATGTATTGATATCTCTCTGGAGTTGAATCAAGAGGGTGTAAAGCGGCATAAACACAGCAGGGAAAAGCAGCTCAACCCCATTATCAAAATAAATTACTTAAAATGAACGCCATAAAACAAAGACAGTGAAAGAGAGAGAAATTCTTACAAAATCCGTTCGGAGGCTCTGATGCAACCTGGATTGACCATATCTAGACCCACAGCTGGATGAGACATAAGGCTGGACACTCTTGGGGCTGAGAGGTTTGGTGAGGTTGGGTGAGGAAACGCAGACGCTTTAAAGTAATACCGCGGGGTACCCACCCCATGGGTCCCAAATCTCCAGGTTCAAGGGCATCTTCCTACATTGAAAACGTGCATGGGAAACCCAGAAGATGGTACAGCGTGTGATCGGGAAAGGTTTCTAAAACGCACCTCATTTCTCCTCTCCTTGTGCTCGGGTTCGGCATTCCAGCCACTTTACTAACAATCTCCCTACTTGGAGAATCAGCACCTTTAACCTCCTGTTTGTTTCGTACAGGTTGCAATTTGTCCTGAGGATGGACGGGAAGACGGGAAACCAATGAGAGACTAGCTCTAGGTGTTGGGACAGGCACAGGTCACTCTATTTCCCCATCAGGAAGAAGAATGAAGCACAGGCTCAGCCTGCCCCCCGGAACCAGAATAGGGCCTGAAGCAATCCTGCGCTTTTGCGGCCAGCTCCCAAAAAAGCGAGATGACAAATGGAGCTCAGGGCCACTGCAATTCACAAACCTGCAGAGTTATCAATGATAACTCTCGTGCACAAATATATTGAGGGAAGGCAACGAAGAGGATTTGAAAGCAAGGCAGAATTGCAGGAAACAGATTTCAGGAGGTAGATTCGACTCGCCTTTAAAGCACATGAAAAGCGGCAAAACGTTGACAATGATGCCCTTGGCCAAAAAGGGCGTATGCGTTTTTTCCTGAATATATTCAGGAAAAAACGCATACGCCCTTTTTGGCCAACCAAGCAAGCCGGAAGTGCAAATCAGCACTACAAAGAAGTCTCGCTTGCCATCGGTCAAAAGGGCCACGCTGCAAAAAGAGTAAACACCAGAAATACAGGACAGGCCATGGAGACATGGGAGACTTGCTAGGCTGAGGGGTGGGATGTCAATTGCCAACAGCCACTCTGGAGAAGTGTACGGTGTGTCCTGAAACATGTAATAAACACAGCTTACAGAGCATAGGGCACTTCCACTCATGGGCGTATAAATTGGGAAAACTACAAATCAACAAGACACAGGCACCCCAAAGTTTAGGGCTGCTCTGTGTACAAGAACCTCCACTTAGCTACACCTTAAACATGCCAGGAAAGAGAAAAATGGATAAAGAAGTTGTGGTACTTAGGCACAATGGAATATCACTCAGCCATGAAATCAATGTCATAAGGCTAGTAGCAGCATGATGAGTGGATTTAGGGACGAGGATTCTAAGTGAAATAAGTCACACAGAAAAAGACACTTATCCTAAGATATCACTTATAGAGGGCATGTCAAAATCGCTACACTTGAACTGAATTACAAAACAGAACAGAGTCACATATTTAGAAGACACACTATGGCTGCTTAACGGGAAAGGTGAGGTGGGGTGATGCATAAAACAAGGGTTTGAAATTAGCTCCCATACCGTTCCATAAGCCAAATATGTAACAGACAAGACCTCCTCCCTGCTCAGTGAACTGGACTCAACACCCCCTATTCACCGCACAAGAATATATCTGACTAGCAAGAATCTTAAAACCTATGTATTGATATCTCTCTGGAGTTGAATCAAGAGGGTGTAAAGCGGCATAAACACAGCAGGGAAAAGCAGCTCAACCCCATTATCAAAATAAATTACTTAAAATGAACGCCATAAAACAAAGACAGTGAAAGAGAGAGAAATTCTTACAAAATCCGTTCGGAGGCTCTGATGCAACCTGGATTGACCATATCTAGACCCACAGCTGGATGAGACATAAGGCTGGACACTCTTGGGGCTGAGAGGTGTGGTGAGGTTGGGTGAGGAAACGCAGACCCTTTAAAGTAATACCGCGGAGTACCCACCCCATGGGTCCCAAATCTCCAGGTTCAAGGGCATCTTCCTACATTGAAAACGTGCATGGGAAACCCAGAAGATGGTACAGCGTGTGATCGGGAAAGGTTTCTAAAACGCACCTCATTTCTCCTCTCCTTGTGCTCGGGTTCGCCATTGCAGCCGCTTTACTAACAATCTCCCTACTTGGAGAATCAGCACCTTGAAGCTCCTGTTTGTTTCGTACAGGTTGCAATTTGTCCTGAGGATGAACGGGAAGAGGGGGAACCAACGAGAGACTAGCTCTAGGTGTTGGGACAGGCACAGGTCACTCTATTTCCCCATCAGGAAGAAGAATGAAGCACAGGCTCAGCCTGCCCCCCGGAACCAGAATAGGGCCTGAAGCAATCCTGCGCTTTTGCGGCCAGCTCCCAAAAAAGCGAGTTGACAAATGGAGCTCAGGGCCACTGCAATTCACAAACCTGCAGAGTTATAAATGATAACTCTCGTGCACAAATATATTGAGGGAAGGCAACGAAGAGGATTTGAAAGCAAGGCAGAATTGCAGGAAACAGATTTCAGGAGGTAGATTCGACTCGCCTTTAAAGCACATGAAAAGCGGCAAAACGTTGACAATGATGCCCTTGGCCAAAAAGGGCGTATGCGTTTTTTCCTGAATATATTCAGGAAAAAACGCATACGCCCTTTTTGGCCAAGCAAGCAAGCCGGAAGTGCAAATCAGCACTACAAAGAAGTCTCGCTTGCCATCGGTCAAAAGGGCCACGCTGCAAAAAGAGTAAACACCAGAAATACAGGACAGGCCATGGAGACATGGGAGACTTGCTAGGCTGAGGGGTGGGATGTCAATTGCCAACAGCCACTCTGGAGAAGTGTACGGTGTGTCCTGAAACATGTAATAAACACAGCTTACAGAGCATAGGGCACTTCCACTCATGGGCGTATAAATTGGGAAAACTACAAATCAACAAGACACAGGCACCCCAAAGTTTCGGGCTGCTCTGTGTACAAGAACCTCCAATTAGGTACACCTTAAACATGCCAGGAAAGAGAAAAATGGATAAAGAAGTTGTGGTACTTAGGCACAATGGAATATCACTCAGCCATGAAATCAATGTCATAAGGCTAGTAGCAGCATGATGAGTGGATTTAGGGACGAGGATTCTAAGTGAAATAAGTCACACAGAAAAAGACACTTATCCTAAGATATCACTTATAGAGGGCATGTCAAAATCGCTACACTTGAACTGAATTACAAAACAGAACAGAGTCACATATTTAGAAGACACACTATGGCTGCTTAACGGGAAAGGTGAGGTGGACTGATGCATAAAACAAGGGTTTGAAATTAGCTCCCATACCGTTCCATAAGCCAAATATGTAACAGACAAGACCTCCTCCCTGCTCAGTGAACTGGACTCAACACCCCCTATTCACCGCACAAGAATATATCTGACTAGCAAGAATCTTAAAACCTATGTATTGATATCTCTCTGGAGTTGAATCAAGAGGGTGTAAAGCGGCATAAACACAGCAGGGAAAAGCAGCTCAACCCCATTATCAAAATAAATTACTTAAAATGAACGCCATAAAACAAAGACAGTGAAAGAGAGAGAAATTCTTACAAAATCCATTCGGAGGCTCTGATGCAACCTGGATTGACCATATCTAGACCCACAGCTGGATGAGACATAAGGCTGGACACTCTTGGGGCTGAGAGGTTTGGTGAGGTTGGGTGAGGAAACGCAGACCCTTTAAAGTAATACCGCGGGGTACCCACCCCATGGGTCCCAAATCTCCAGGTTCAAGGGCATCTTCCTACATCGAAAACGTGCATGGGAAACCCAGAAGATGGTACAGCGTGTGATCGGGAAAGGTTTCTAAAACGCACCTCATTTCTCCTCTCCTTGTGCTCGGGTTCGCCATTCCAGCCACTTTACTAACAATCTCCCTACTTGGAGAATCAGCACCTGGAACCTCCTGTTTGTTTCGTACAGGTTGCAATTTGTCCTGAGGATGGACGGGAAGACGGGAAACCAATGAGAGACTAGCTCTAGGTGTTGGGACAGGCACAGGTCACTCTATTTCCCCATCAGGAAGAAGAATGAAGCACAGGCTCAGCCTGCCCCCCGGAACCAGAATAGGGCCTGAAGCAATCCTGCGCTTTTGCGGCCAGCTCCCAAAAAAGCGAGATGACAAATGGAGCTCAGGGCCACTGCAATTCACAAACCTGCAGAGTTATAAATGATAACTCTCGTCCACAAATATATTGAGGGAAGGCAACGAAGAGGATTTGAAAGCAAGGCAGAATTGCAGGAAACACATTTCAGGAGGTAGATTCGACTCGCCTTTAAAGCACATGAAAAGCGGCAAAACGTTGACAATGATGCCCTTGGCCAAAAAGGGCGTATGCGTTTTTTCCTGAATATATTCAGGAAAAAACGCATACGCCCTTTTTGGCCAACCAAGCAAGCCGGAAGTGCAAATCAGCACTACAAAGAAGTCTCGCTTGCCATCGGTCAAAAGGGCCATGCTGCCAAAAGTGTAAAAACCAGAAATTCAGGACAGGCCATGGAGACATGGGAGCCTTGCTACGCTGATGGGCAGGATGCCAATTGCCAACAGCCACTCTGGAGAAGTGTACGGTGTGTCCTGAAACATGTAATAAACACAGCTTACAGAGCATAGGGCACTTCCACTCATGGGCGTATAAATTGGGAAAACTACAAATCAACAAGACACAGGCACCCCAAAGTTTCGGGCTGCTCTGTGTACAAGAACCTCCACTTAGGTACACCTTAAACATGCCAGGAAAGAGAAAAATGGATAAAGAAGTTGTGGTACTTAGGCACAATGGAATATCACTCAGCCATGAAATCAATGTCATAAGGCTAGTAGCAGCATGATGAGTGGATTTAGGGACGAGGATTCTAAGTGAAATAAGTCACACAGAAAAAGACACTTATCCTAAGATATCACTTATAGAGGGCATGTCAAAATCGCTACACTTGAACTGAATTACAAAACAGAACAGAGTCACATATTTAGAAGACACACTATGGCTGCTTAACGGGAAAGGTGAGGTGGGGTGATGCATAAAACAAGGGTTTGAAATTAGCTCCCATACCGTTCCATAAGCCAAATATGTAACAGACAAGACCTCCTCCCTGCTCAGTGAACTGGACTCAACACCCCCTATTCACCGCACAAGAATATATCTGACTAGCAAGAATCTTAAAACCTATGTATTGATATCTCTCTGGAGTTGAATCAAGAGGGTGTAAAGCGGCATAAACACAGCAGGGAAAAGCAGCTCAACCCCATTATCAAAATAAATTACTTAAAATGAACGCCATAAAACAAAGACAGTGAAAGAGAGAGAAATTCTTACAAAATCCGTTCGGAGGCTCTGATGCAACCTGGATTGACCATATCTAGACCCACAGCTGGATGAGACATAAGGCTGGACACTCTTGGGGCTGAGAGGTTTGGTGAGGTTGGGTGAGGAAACGCAGACGCTTCAAAGTAATACCGCGGGGTACCCACCCCATGGGTCCCAAATCTCCAGGTTCAAGGGCATCTTCCTACATTGAAAACGTGCATGGGAAACCCAGAAGATAGTACAGCGTGTGATCGGGAAAGGTTTCTAAAACGCACCTCATTTCTCCTCTCCTTGTGCTCGGGTTCGCCATTCCAGCCACTTTACTAACAATCTCCCTACTTGGAGAATCAGCACCTGGAACCTCCTGTTTGTTTCGTACAGGTTGCAATTTGTCCTGAGGATGGACGGGAAGACGGGAAACCAATGAGAGACTAGCTCTAGGTGTTGGGACAGGCACAGGTCACTCTATTTCCCCATCAGGAAGAAGAATGAAGCACAGGCTCAGCCTGCCCCCCGGAACCAGAATAGGGCCTGAAGCAATCCTGCGCTTTTGCGGCCAGCTCCCAAAAAAGCGAGATGACAAATGGAGCTCAGGGCCACTGCAATTCACAAACCTGCAGAGTTATAAATGATAACTCTCGTGCACAAATATATTGAGGGAAGGCAACGAAGAGGATTTGAAAGCAAAGCAGAATTGCAGGAAACAGATTTCAGGAGGTAGATTCGACTCGCCTTTAAAGCACATGAAAAGCGGCAAAACGTTGACAATGATGCCCTTGGCCAAAAAGGGCGTATGCGTTTTTTCCTGAATATATTCAGGAAAAAACGCATACGCCCTTTTTGGCCAACCAAGCAAGCCGGAAGTGCAAATCAGCACTACAAAGAAGTCTCGCTTGCCATCGGTCAAAAGGGCCACGCTGCAAAAAGAGTAAACACCAGAAATACAGGACAGGCCATGGAGACATGGGAGACTTGCTAGGCTGAGGGGTGGGATGTCAATTGCCAACAGCCACTCTGGAGAAGTGTACGGTGTGTCCTGAAACATGTAATAAACACAGCTTACAGAGCATAGGGCACTTCCACTCATGGGCGTATAAATTGGGAAAACTACAAATCAACAAGACACAGGCACCCCAAAGTTTAGGGCTGCTCTGTGTACAAGAACCTCCACTTAGCTACACCTTAAACATGCCAGGAAAGAGAAAAATGGATAAAGAAGTTGTGGTACTTAGGCACAATGGAATATCACTCAGCCATGAAATCAATGTCATAAGGCTAGTAGCAGCATGATGAGTGGATTTAGGGACGAGGATTCTAAGTGAAATAAGTCACACAGAAAAAGACACTTATCCTAAGATATCACTTATAGAGGGCATGTCAAAATCGCTACACTTGAACTGAATTACAAAACAGAACAGAGTCACATATTTAGAAGACACACTATGGCTGCTTAACGGGAAAGGTGAGGTGGGGTGATGCATAAAACAAGGGTTTGAAATTAGCTCCCATACCGTTCCATAAGCCAAATATGTAACAGACAAGACCTCCTCCCTGCTCAGTGAACTGGACTCAACACCCCCTATTCACCGCACAAGAATATATCTGACTAGCAAGAATCTTAAAACCTATGTATTGATATCTCTCTGGAGTTGAATCAAGAGGGTGTAAAGCGGCATAAACACAGCAGGGAAAAGCAGCTCAACCCCATTATCAAAATAAATTACTTAAAATGAACGCCATAAAACAAAGACAGTGAAAGAGAGAGAAATTCTTACAAAATCCGTTCGGAGGCTCTGATGCAACCTGGATTGACCATATCTAGACCCACAGCTGGATGAGACATAAGGCTGGACACTCTTGGGGCTGAGAGGTTTGGTGAGGTTGGGTGAGGAAACGCAGACCCTTTAAAGTAATACCGCGGGGTACCCACCCCATGGGTCCCAAATCTCCAGGTTCAAGGGCATCTTCCTACATTGAAAACGTGCATGGGAAACCCAGAAGATGGTACAGCGTGTGATCGGGAAAGGTTTCTAAAACGCACCTCATTTCTCCTCTCCTTGTGCTCGGGTTCGCCATTGCAGCCGCTTTACTAACAATCTCCCTACTTGGAGAATCAGCACCTTGAAGCTCCTGTTTGTTTCGTACAGGTTGCAATTTGTCCTGAGGATGAACGGGAAGAGGGGGAACCAACGAGAGACTAGCTCTAGGTGTTGGGACAGGCACAGGTCACTCTATTTCCCCATCAGGAAGAAGAATGAAGCACAGGCTCAGCCTGCCCCCCGGAACCAGAATAGGGCCTGAAGCAATCCTGCGCTTTTGCGGCCAGCTCCCAAAAAAGCGAGTTGACAAATGGAGCTCAGGGCCACTGCAATTCACAAACCTGCAGAGTTATAAATGAAAACTCTCGTGCACAAATATATTGAGGGAAGGCAACTAAGAGGATTTGAAAGCAAGGCAGAATTGCAGGAAACAGATTTCAGGAGGTAGATTCGACTCGCCTTTAAAGCACATGAAAAGCGGCAAAACGTTGACAATGATGCCCTTGGCCAAAAAGGGCGTATGCGTTTTTTCCTGAATATATTCAGGAAAAAACGCATACGCCCTTTTTGGCCAACCAAGCAAGCCGGAAGTGCAAATCAGCACTACAAAGAAGTCTCGCTTGCCATCGGTCAAAAGGGCCATGCTGCCAAAAGTGTAAAAACCAGAAATTCAGGACAGGCCATGGAGACATGGGAGCCTTGCTACGCTGATGGGCAGGATGCCAATTGCCAACAGCCACTCTGGAGAAGTGTACGGTGTGTCCTGAAACATGTAATAAACACAGCTTACAGAGCATAGGGCACTTCCACTCATGGGCGTATAAATTGGGAAAACTACAAATCAACAAGACACAGGCACCCCAAAGTTTCGGGCTGCTCTGTGTACAAGAACCTCCACTTAGGTACACCTTAAACATGCCAGGAAAGAGAAAAATGGATAAAGAAGTTGTGGTACTTAGGCACAATGGAATATCACTCAGCCATGAAATCAATGTCATAAGGCTAGTAGCAGCATGATGAGTGGATTTAGGGACGAGGATTCTAAGTGAAATAAGTCACACAGAAAAAGACACTTATCCTAAGATATCACTTATAGAGGGCATGTCAAAATCGCTACACTTGAACTGAATTACAAAACAGAACAGAGTCACATATTTAGAAGACACACTATGGCTGCTTAACGGGAAAGGTGAGGTGGGGTGATGCATAAAACAAGGGTTTGAAATTAGCTCCCATACCGTTCCATAAGCCAAATATGTAACAGACAAGACCTCCTCCCTGCTCAGTGAACTGGACTCAACACCCCCTATTCACCGCACAAGAATATATCTGACTAGCAAGAATCTTAAAACCTATGTATTGATATCTCTCTGGAGTTGAATCAAGAGGGTGTAAAGCGGCATAAACACAGCAGGGAAAAGCAGCTCAACCCCATTATCAAAATAAATTACTTAAAATGAACGCCATAAAACAAAGACAGTGAAAGAGAGAGAAATTCTTACAAAATCCGTTCGGAGGCTCTGATGCAACCTGGATTGACCATATCTAGACCCACAGCTGGATGAGACATAAGGCTGGACACTCTTGGGGCTGAGAGGTTTGGTGAGGTTGGGTGAGGAAACGCAGACCCTTTAAAGTAATACCGCGGGGTACCCACCCCATGGGTCCCAAATCTCCAGGTTCAAGGGCATCTTCCTACATTGAAAACGTGCATGGGAAACCCAGAAGATGGTACAGCGTGTGATCGGGAAAGGTTTCTAAAACGCACCTCATTTCTCCTCTCCTTGTGCTCGGGTTCGCCATTGCAGCCGCTTTACTAACAATCTCCCTACTTGGAGAATCAGCACCTTGAAGCTCCTGTTTGTTTCGTACAGGTTGCAATTTGTCCTGAGGATGAACGGGAAGAGGGGGAACCAACGAGAGACTAGCTCTAGGTGTTGGGACAGGCACAGGTCACTCTATTTCCTCATCAGGAAGAAGAATGAAGCACAGGCTCAGCCTGCCCCCCGGAACCAGAATAGGGCCTGAAGCAATCCTGCGCTTTTGCGGCCAGCTCCCAAAAAAGCGAGTTGACAAATGGAGCTCAGGGCCACTGCAATTCACAAACCTGCAGAGTTATAAATGATAACTCTCGTGCACAAATATATTGAGGGAAGGCAACGAAGAGGATTTGAAAGCAAGGCAGAATTGCAGGAAACAGATTTCAGGAGGTAGATTCGACTCGCCTTTAAAGCACATGAAAAGCGGCAAATCGTTGACAATGATGCCCTTGGCCAAAAAGGGCGTATGCGTTTTTTCCTGAATATATTCAGGAAAAAACGCATACGCCCTTTTTGGCCAACCAAGCAAGCCGGAAGTGCAAATCAGCACTACAAAGAAGTCTCGCTTGCCATCGGTCAAAAGGGCCACGCTGCAAAAAGAGTAAACACCAGAAATACAGGACAGGCCATGGAGACATGGGAGACTTGCTAGGCTGAGGGGTGGGATGTCAATTGCCAACAGCCACTCTGGAGAAGTGTACGGTGTGTCCTGAAACATGTAATAAACACAGCTTACAGAGCATAGGGCACTTCCACTCATGGGCGTATAAATTGGGAAAACTACAAATCAACAAGACACAGGCACCCCAAAGTTTAGGGCTGCTCTGTGTACAAGAACCTCCACTTAGCTACACCTTAAACATGCCAGGAAAGAGAAAAATGGATAAAGAAGTTGTGGTACTTAGGCACAATGGAATATCACTCAGCCATGAAATCAATGTCATAAGGCTAGTAGCAGCATGATGAGTGGATTTAGGGACGAGGATTCTAAGTGAAATAAGTCACACAGAAAAAGACACTTATCCTAAGATATCACTTATAGAGGGCATGTCAAAATCGCTACACTTGAACTGAATTACAAAACAGAACAGAGTCACATATTTAGAAGACACACTATGGCTGCTTAACGGGAAAGGTGAGGTGGGGTGATGCATAAAACAAGGGTTTGAAATTAGCTCCCATACCGTTCCATAAGCCAAATATGTAACAGACAAGACCTCCTCCCTGCTCAGTGAACTGGACTCAACACCCCCTATTCACCGCACAAGAATATATCTGACTAGCAAGAATCTTAAAACCTATGTATTGATATCTCTCTGGAGTTGAATCAAGAGGGTGTAAAGCGGCATAAACACAGCAGGGAAAAGCAGCTCAACCCCATTATCAAAATAAATTACTTAAAATGAACGCCATAAAACAAAGACAGTGAAAGAGAGAGAAATTCTTACAAAATCCGTTCGGAGGCTCTGATGCAACCTGGATTGACCATATCTAGACCCACAGCTGGATGAGACATAAGGCTGGACACTCTTGGGGCTGAGAGGTTTGGTGAGGTTGGGTGAGGAAACGCAGACCCTTTAAAGTAATACCGCGGGGTACCCACCCCATGGGTCCCAAATCTCCAGGTTCAAGGGCATCTTCCTACATTGAAAACGTGCATGGGAAACCCAGAAGATGGTACAGTGTGTGATCGGGAAAGGTTTCTAAAACGCACCTCATTTCTCCTCTCCTTGTGCTCGGGTTCGCCATTGCAGCCGCTTTACTAACAATCTCCCTACTTGGAGAATCAGCACCTTGAAGCTCCTGTTTGTTTCGTACAGGTTGCAATTTGTCCTGAGGATGAACGGGAAGAGGGGGAACCAACGAGAGACTAGCTCTAGGTGTTGGGACAGGCACAGGTCACTCTATTTCCCCATCAGGAAGAAGAATGAAGCACAGGCTCAGCCTGCCCCCCGGAACCAGAATAGGGCCTGAAGCAATCCTGCGCTTTTGCGGCCAGCTCCCAAAAAAGCGAGTTGACAAATGGAGCTCAGGGCCACTGCAATTCACAAACCTGCAGAGTTATAAATGATAACTCTCGTGCACAAATATATTGAGGGAAGGCAACGAAGAGGATTTGAAAGCAAGGCAGAATTGCAGGAAACAGATTTCAGGAGGTAGATTCGACTCGCCTTTAAAGCACATGAAAAGCGGCAAAACGTTGACAATGATGCCCTTGGCCAAAAAGGGCGTATGCGTTTTTTCCTGAATATATTCAGGAAAAAACGCATACGCCCTTTTTGGCCAACCAAGCAAGCCGGAAGTGCAAATCAGCACTACAAAGAAGTCTCGCTTGCCATCGGTCAAAAGGGCCACGCTGCAAAAAGAGTAAACACCAGAAATACAGGACAGGCCATGGAGACATGGGAGACTTGCTAGGCTGAGGGGTGGGATGTCAATTGCCAACAGCCACTCTGGAGAAGTGTACGGTGTGTCCTGAAACATGTAATAAACACAGCTTACAGAGCATAGGGCACTTCCACTCATGGGCGTATAAATTGGGAAAACTACAAATCAACAAGACACAGGCACCCCAAAGTTTAGGGCTGCTCTGTGTACAAGAACCTCCACTTAGCTACACCTTAAACATGCCAGGAAAGAGAAAAATGGATAAAGAAGTTGTGGTACTTAGGCACAATGGAATATCACTCAGCCATGAAATCAATGTCATAAGGCTAGTAGCAGCATGATGAGTGGATTTAGGGACGAGGATTCTAAGTGAAATAAGTCACACAGAAAAAGACACTTATCCTAAGATATCACTTATAGAGGGCATGTCAAAATCGCTACACTTGAACTGAATTACAAAACAGAACAGAGTCACATATTTAGAAGACACACTATGGCTGCTTAACGGGAAAGGTGAGGTGGGCTGATGCATAAAACAAGGGTTTGAAATTAGCTCCCATACCGTTCCATAAGCCAAATATGTAACAGACAAGACCTCCTCCCTGCTCAGTGAACTGGACTCAACACCCCCTATTCACCGCACAAGAATATATCTGACTAGCAAGAATCTTAAAACCTATGTATTGATATCTCTCTGGAGTTGAATCAAGAGGGTGTAAAGCGGCATAAACACAGCAGGGAAAAGCAGCTCAACCCCATTATCAAAATAAATTACTTAAAATGAACGCCATAAAACAAAGACAGTGAAAGAGAGAGAAATTCTTACAAAATCCGTTCGGAGGCTCTGATGCAACCTGGATTGACCATATCTAGACCCACAGCTGGATGAGACATAAGGCTGGACACTCTTGGGGCTGAGAGGTTTGGTGAGGTTGGGTGAGGAAACGCAGACCCTTTAAAGTAATACCGCGTGGTACCCACCCCATGGGTCCCAAATCTCCAGGTTCAAGGGCATCTTCCTACATCGAAAACGTGCATGGGAAACCCAGAAGATGGTACAGCGTGTGATCGGGAAAGGTTTCTAAAACGCACCTCATTTCTCCTCTCCTTGTGCTCGGGTTCGCCATTCCAGCCACTTTACTAACAATCTCCCTACTTGGAGAATCAGCACCTGGAACCTCCTGTTTGTTTCGTACAGGTTGCAATTTGTCCTGAGGATGGACGGGAAGACGGGAAACCAATGAGAGACTAGCTCTAGGTGTTGGGACAGGCACAGGTCACTCTATTTCCCCATCAGGAAGAAGAATGAAGCACAGGCTCAGCCTGCCCCCCGGAACCAGAATAGGGCCTGAAGCAATCCTGCGCTTTTGCGGCCAGCTCCCAAAAAAGCGAGATGACAAATGGAGCTCAGGGCCACTGCAATTCACAAACCTGCAGAGTTATAAATGATAACTCTCGTGCACAAATATATTGAGGGAAGGCAACGAAGAGGATTTGAAAGCAAGGCAGAATTGCAGGAAACAGATTTCAGGAGGTAGATTCGACTCGCCTTTAAAGCACATGAAAAGCGGCAAAACGTTGACAATGATGCCCTTGGCCAAAAAGGGCGTATGCGTTTTTTCCTGAATATATTCAGGAAAAAACGCATACGCCCTTTTTGGCCAACCAAGCAAGCCGGAAGTGCAAATCAGCACTACAAAGAAGTCTCGCTTGCCATCGGTCAAAAGGGCCACGCTGCAAAAAGAGTAAACACCAGAAATACAGGACAGGCCATGGAGACATGGGAGACTTGCTAGGCTGAGGGGTGGGATGTCAATTGCCAACAGCCACTCTGGAGAAGTGTACGGTGTGTCCTGAAACATGTAATAAACACAGCTTACAGAGCATAGGGCACTTCCACTCATGGGCGTATAAATTGGGAAAACTACAAATCAACAAGACACAGGCACCCCAAAGTTTAGGGCTGCTCTGTGTACAAGAACCTCCACTTAGCTACACCTTAAACATGCCAGGAAAGAGAAAAATGGATAAAGAAGTTGTGGTACTTAGGCACAATGGAATATCACTCAGCCATGAAATCAATGTCATAAGGCTAGTAGCAGCATGATGAGTGGATTTAGGGACGAGGATTCTAAGTGAAATAAGTCACACAGAAAAAGACACTTATCCTAAGATATCACTTATAGAGGGCATGTCAAAATCGCTACACTTGAACTGAATTACAAAACAGAACAGAGTCACATATTTAGAAGACACACTATGGCTGCTTAACGGGAAAGGTGAGGTGGGGTGATGCATAAAACAAGGGTTTGAAATTAGCTCCCATACCGTTCCATAAGCCAAATATGTAACAGACAAGACCTCCTCCCTGCTCAGTGAACTGGACTCAACACCCCCTATTCACCGCACAAGAATATATCTGACTAGCAAGAATCTTAAAACCTATGTATTGATATCTCTCTGGAGTTGAATCAAGAGGGTGTAAAGCGGCATAAACACAGCAGGGAAAAGCAGCTCAACCCCATTATCAAAATAAATTACTTAAAATGAACGCCATAAAACAAAGACAGTGAAAAAGAGAGAAATTCTTACAAAATCCGTTCGGAGGCTCTGATGCAACCTGGATTGACCATATCTAGACCCACAGCTGGATGAGACATAAGGCTGGACACTCTTGGGGCTGAGAGGTTTGGTGAGGTTGGGTGAGGAAACGCAGACCCTTTAAAGTAATACCGCGGGGTACCCACCCCATGGGTCCCAAATCTCCAGGTTCAAGGGCATCTTCCTACATTGAAAACGTGCATGGGAAACCCAGAAGATGGTACAGCGTGTGATCGGGAAAGGTTTCTAAAACGCACCTCATTTCTCCTCTCCTTGTGCTCGGGTTCGCCATTGCAGCCGCTTTACTAACAATCTCCCTACTTGGAGAATCAGCACCTTGAAGCTCCTGTTTGTTTCGTACAGGTTGCAATTTGTCCTGAGGATGAACGGGAAGAGGGGGAACCAACGAGAGACTAGCTCTAGGTGTTGGGACAGGCACAGGTCACTCTATTTCCCCATCAGGAAGAAGAATGAAGCACAGGCTCAGCCTGCCCCCCGGAACCAGAATAGGGCCTGAAGCAATCCTGCGCTTTTGCGGCCAGCTCCCAAAAAAGCGAGTTGACAAATGGAGCTCAGGGCCACTGCAATTCACAAACCTGCAGAGTTATAAATGATAACTCTCGTGCACAAATATATTGAGGGAAGGCAACGAAGAGGATTTGAAAGCAAGGCAGAATTGCAGGAAACAGATTTCAGGAGGTAGATTCGACTCGCCTTTAAAGCACATGAAAAGCGGCAAAACGTTGACAATGATGCCCTTGGCCAAAAAGGGCGTATGCGTTTTTTCCTGAATATATTCAGGAAAAAACGCATACGCCCTTTTTGGCCAAGCAAGCAAGCCGGAAGTGCAAATCAGCACTACAAAGAAGTCTCGCTTGCCATCGGTCAAAAGGGCCACGCTGCAAAAAGAGTAAACACCAGAAATACAGGACAGGCCATGGAGACATGGGAGACTTGCTAGGCTGAGGGGTGGGATGTCAATTGCCAACAGCCACTCTGGAGAAGTGTACGGTGTGTCCTGAAACATGTAATAAACACAGCTTACAGAGCATAGGGCACTTCCACTCATGGGCGTATAAATTGGGAAAACTACAAATCAACAAGACACAGGCACCCCAAAGTTTCGGGCTGCTCTGTGTACAAGAACCTCCACTTAGGTACACCTTAAACATGCCAGGAAAGAGAAAAATGGATAAAGAAGTTGTGGTACTTAGGCACAATGGAATATCACTCAGCCATGAAATCAATGTCATAAGGCTAGTAGCAGCATGATGAGTGGATTTAGGGACGAGGATTCTAAGTGAAATAAGTCACACAGAAAAAGACACTTATCCTAAGATATCACTTATAGAGGGCATGTCAAAATCGCTACACTTGAACTGAATTACAAAACAGAACAGAGTCACATATTTAGAAGACACACTATGGCTGCTTAACGGGAAAGGTGAGGTGGGGTGATGCATAAAACAAGGGTTTGAAATTAGCTCCCATACCGTTCCATAAGCCAAATATGTAACAGACAAGACCTCCTCCCTGCTCAGTGAACTGGACTCAACACCCCCTATTCACCGCACAAGAATATATCTGACTAGCAAGAATCTTAAAACCTATGTATTGATATCTCTCTGGAG
The DNA here is from genome assembly GCF_028564815.1 of Eubalaena glacialis. NCBI lineage: Eukaryota > Metazoa > Chordata > Mammalia > Artiodactyla > Balaenidae > Eubalaena > Eubalaena glacialis. The sequence continues at coordinate 126,113 of NW_026871433.1, forward strand.
TTGAATCAAGAGGGTGTAAAGCGGCATAAACACAGCAGGGAAAAGCAGCTCAACCCCATTATCAAAATAAATTACTTAAAATGAACGCCATAAAACAAAGACAGTGAAAGAGAGAGAAATTCTTACAAAATCCGTTCGGAGGCTCTGATGCAACCTGGATTGACCATATCTAGACCCACAGCTGGATGAGACATAAGGCTGGACACTCTTGGGGCTGAGAGGTTTGGTGAGGTTGGGTGAGGAAACGCAGACCCTTTAAAGTAATACCGCGGGGTACCCACCCCATGGGTCCCAAATCTCCAGGTTCAAGGGCATCTTCCTACATTGAAAACGTGCATGGGAAACCCAGAAGATGGTACAGTGTGTGATCGGGAAAGGTTTCTAAAACGCACCTCATTTCTCCTCTCCTTGTGCTCGGGTTCGCCATTGCAGCCGCTTTACTAACAATCTCCCTACTTGGAGAATCAGCACCTTGAAGCTCCTGTTTGTTTCGTACAGGTTGCAATTTGTCCTGAGGATGAACGGGAAGAGGGGGAACCAACGAGAGACTAGCTCTAGGTGTTGGGACAGGCACAGGTCACTCTATTTCCCCATCAGGAAGAAGAATGAAGCACAGGCTCAGCCTGCCCCCCGGAACCAGAATAGGGCCTGAAGCAATCCTGCGCTTTTGCGGCCAGCTCCCAAAAAAGCGAGTTGACAAATGGAGCTCAGGGCCACTGCAATTCACAAACCTGCAGAGTTATAAATGATAACTCTCGTGCACAAATATATTGAGGGAAGGCAACGAAGAGGATTTGAAAGCAAGGCAGAATTGCAGGAAACAGATTTCAGGAGGTAGATTCGACTCGCCTTTAAAGCACATGAAAAGCGGCAAAACGTTGACAATGATGCCCTTGGCCAAAAAGGGCGTATGCGTTTTTTCCTGAATATATTCAGGAAAAAACGCATACGCCCTTTTTGGCCAACCAAGCAAGCCGGAAGTGCAAATCAGCACTACAAAGAAGTCTCGCTTGCCATCGGTCAAAAGGGCCACGCTGCAAAAAGAGTAAACACCAGAAATACAGGACAGGCCATGGAGACATGGGAGACTTGCTAGGCTGAGGGGTGGGATGTCAATTGCCAACAGCCACTCTGGAGAAGTGTACGGTGTGTCCTGAAACATGTAATAAACACAGCTTACAGAGCATAGGGCACTTCCACTCATGGGCGTATAAATTGGGAAAACTACAAATCAACAAGACACAGGCACCCCAAAGTTTAGGGCTGCTCTGTGTACAAGAACCTCCACTTAGCTACACCTTAAACATGCCAGGAAAGAGAAAAATGGATAAAGAAGTTGTGGTACTTAGGCACAATGGAATATCACTCAGCCATGAAATCAATGTCATAAGGCTAGTAGCAGCATGATGAGTGGATTTAGGGACGAGGATTCTAAGTGAAATAAGTCACACAGAAAAAGACACTTATCCTAAGATATCACTTATAGAGGGCATGTCAAAATCGCTACACTTGAACTGAATTACAAAACAGAACAGAGTCACATATTTAGAAGACACACTATGGCTGCTTAACGGGAAAGGTGAGGTGGGCTGATGCATAAAACAAGGGTTTGAAATTAGCTCCCATACCGTTCCATAAGCCAAATATGTAACAGACAAGACCTCCTCCCTGCTCAGTGAACTGGACTCAACACCCCCTATTCACCGCACAAGAATATATCTGACTAGCAAGAATCTTAAAACCTATGTATTGATATCTCTCTGGAGTTGAATCAAGAGGGTGTAAAGCGGCATAAACACAGCAGGGAAAAGCAGCTCAACCCCATTATCAAAATAAATTACTTAAAATGAACGCCATAAAACAAAGACAGTGAAAGAGAGAGAAATTCTTACAAAATCCGTTCGGAGGCTCTGATGCAACCTGGATTGACCATATCTAGACCCACAGCTGGATGAGACATAAGGCTGGACACTCTTGGGGCTGAGAGGTTTGGTGAGGTTGGGTGAGGAAACGCAGACCCTTTAAAGTAATACCGCGGGGTACCCACCCCATGGGTCCCAAATCTCCAGGTTCAAGGGCATCTTCCTACATCGAAAACGTGCATGGGAAACCCAGAAGATGGTACAGCGTGTGATCGGGAAAGGTTTCTAAAACGCACCTCATTTCTCCTCTCCTTGTGCTCGGGTTCGCCATTCCAGCCACTTTACTAACAATCTCCCTACTTGGAGAATCAGCACCTGGAACCTCCTGTTTGTTTCGTACAGGTTGCAATTTGTCCTGAGGATGGACGGGAAGACGGGAAACCAATGAGAGACTAGCTCTAGGTGTTGGGACAGGCACAGGTCACTCTATTTCCCCATCAGGAAGAAGAATGAAGCACAGGCTCAGCCTGCCCCCCGGAACCAGAATAGGGCCTGAAGCAATCCTGCGCTTTTGCGGCCAGCTCCCAAAAAAGCGAGATGACAAATGGAGCTCAGGGCCACTGCAATTCACAAACCTGCAGAGTTATAAATGATAACTCTCGTGCACAAATATATTGAGGGAAGGCAACGAAGAGGATTTGAAAGCAAGGCAGAATTGCAGGAAACAGATTTCAGGAGGTAGATTCGACTCGCCTTTAAAGCACATGAAAAGCGGCAAAACGTTGACAATGATGCCCTTGGCCAAAAAGGGCGTATGCGTTTTTTCCTGAATATATTCAGGAAAAAACGCATACGCCCTTTTTGGCCAACCAAGCAAGCCGGAAGTGCAAATCAGCACTACAAAGAAGTCTCGCTTGCCATCGGTCAAAAGGGCCACGCTGCAAAAAGAGTAAACACCAGAAATACAGGACAGGCCATGGAGACATGGGAGACTTGCTAGGCTGAGGGGTGGGATGTCAATTGCCAACAGCCACTCTGGAGAAGTGTACGGTGTGTCCTGAAACATGTAATAAACACAGCTTACAGAGCATAGGGCACTTCCACTCATGGGCGTATAAATTGGGAAAACTACAAATCAACAAGACACAGGCACCCCAAAGTTTAGGGCTGCTCTGTGTACAAGAACCTCCACTTAGCTACACCTTAAACATGCCAGGAAAGAGAAAAATGGATAAAGAAGTTGTGGTACTTAGGCACAATGGAATATCACTCAGCCATGAAATCAATGTCATAAGGCTAGTAGCAGCATGATGAGTGGATTTAGGGACGAGGATTCTAAGTGAAATAAGTCACACAGAAAAAGACACTTATCCTAAGATATCACTTATAGAGGGCATGTCAAAATCGCTACACTTGAACTGAATTACAAAACAGAACAGAGTCACATATTTAGAAGACACACTATGGCTGCTTAACGGGAAAGGTGAGGTGGGGTGATGCATAAAACAAGGGTTTGAAATTAGCTCCCATACCGTTCCATAAGCCAAATATGTAACAGACAAGACCTCCTCCCTGCTCAGTGAACTGGACTCAACACCCCCTATTCACCGCACAAGAATATATCTGACTAGCAAGAATCTTAAAACCTATGTATTGATATCTCTCTGGAGTTGAATCAAGAGGGTGTAAAGCGGCATAAACACAGCAGGGAAAAGCAGCTCAACCCCATTATCAAAATAAATTACTTAAAATGAACGCCATAAAACAAAGACAGTGAAAGAGAGAGAAATTCTTACAAAATCCGTTCGGAGGCTCTGATGCAACCTGGATTGACCATATCTAGACCCACAGCTGGATGAGACATAAGGCTGGACACTCTTGGGGCTGAGAGGTTTGGTGAGGTTGGGTGAGGAAACGCAGACCCTTTAAAGTAATACCGCGGGGTACCCACCCCATGGGTCCCAAATCTCCAGGTTCAAGGGCATCTTCCTACATTGAAAACGTGCATGGGAAACCCAGAAGATGGTACAGCGTGTGATCGGGAAAGGTTTCTAAAACGCACCTCATTTCTCCTCTCCTTGTGCTCGGGTTCGCCATTGCAGCCGCTTTACTAACAATCTCCCTACTTGGAGAATCAGCACCTTGAAGCTCCTGTTTGTTTCGTACAGGTTGCAATTTGTCCTGAGGATGAACGGGAAGAGGGGGAACCAACGAGAGACTAGCTCTAGGTGTTGGGACAGGCACAGGTCACTCTATTTCCCCATCAGGAAGAAGAATGAAGCACAGGCTCAGCCTGCCCCCCGGAACCAGAATAGGGCCTGAAGCAATCCTGCGCTTTTGCGGCCAGCTCCCAAAAAAGCGAGTTGACAAATGGAGCTCAGGGCCACTGCAATTCACAAACCTGCAGAGTTATAAATGATAACTCTCGTGCACAAATATATTGAGGGAAGGCAACGAAGAGGATTTGAAAGCAAGGCAGAATTGCAGGAAACAGATTTCAGGAGGTAGATTCGACTCGCCTTTAAAGCACATGAAAAGCGGCAAAACGTTGACAATGATGCCCTTGGCCAAAAAGGGCGTATGCGTTTTTTCCTGAATATATTCAGGAAAAAACGCATACGCCCTTTTTGGCCAAGCAAGCAAGCCGGAAGTGCAAATCAGCACTACAAAGAAGTCTCGCTTGCCATCGGTCAAAAGGGCCACGCTGCAAAAAGAGTAAACACCAGAAATACAGGACAGGCCATGGAGACATGGGAGACTTGCTAGGCTGAGGGGTGGGATGTCAATTGCCAACAGCCACTCTGGAGAAGTGTACGGTGTGTCCTGAAACATGTAATAAACACAGCTTACAGAGCATAGGGCACTTCCACTCATGGGCGTATAAATTGGGAAAACTACAAATCAACAAGACACAGGCACCCCAAAGTTTCGGGCTGCTCTGTGTACAAGAACCTCCACTTAGGTACACCTTAAACATGCCAGGAAAGAGAAAAATGGATAAAGAAGTTGTGGTACTTAGGCACAATGGAATATCACTCAGCCATGAAATCAATGTCATAAGGCTAGTAGCAGCATGATGAGTGGATTTAGGGACGAGGATTCTAAGTGAAATAAGTCACACAGAAAAAGACACTTATCCTAAGATATCACTTATAGAGGGCATGTCAAAATCGCTACACTTGAACTGAATTACAAAACAGAACAGAGTCACATATTTAGAAGACACACTATGGCTGCTTAACGGGAAAGGTGAGGTGGGCTGATGCATAAAACAAGGGTTTGAAATTAGCTCCCATACCGTTCCATAAGCCAAATATGTAACAGACAAGACCTCCTCCCTGCTCAGTGAACTGGACTCAACACCCCCTATTCACCGCACAAGAATATATCTGACTAGCAAGAATCTTAAAACCTATGTATTGATATCTCTCTGGAGTTGAATCAAGAGGGTGTAAAGCGGCATAAACACAGCAGGGAAAAGCAGCTCAACCCCATTATCAAAATAAATTACTTAAAATGAACGCCATAAAACAAAGACAGTGAAAGAGAGAGAAATTCTTACAAAATCCGTTCGGAGGCTCTGATGCAACCTGGATTGACCATATCTAGACCCACAGCTGGATGAGACATAAGGCTGGACACTCTTGGGGCTGAGAGGTTTGGTGAGGTTGGGTGAGGAAACGCAGACCCTTTAAAGTAATACCGCGGGGTACCCACCCCATGGGTCCCAAATCTCCAGGTTCAAGGGCATCTTCCTACATCGAAAACGTGCATGGGAAACCCAGAAGATGGTACAGCGTGTGATCGGGAAAGGTTTCTAAAACGCACCTCATTTCTCCTCTCCTTGTGCTCGGGTTCGCCATTCCAGCCACTTTACTAACAATCTCCCTACTTGGAGAATCAGCACCTGGAACCTCCTGTTTGTTTCGTACAGGTTGCAATTTGTCCTGAGGATGGACGGGAAGACGGGAAACCAATGAGAGACTAGCTCTAGGTGTTGGGACAGGCACAGGTCACTCTATTTCCCCATCAGGAAGAAGAATGAAGCACAGGCTCAGCCTGCCCCCCGGAACCAGAATAGGGCCTGAAGCAATCCTGCGCTTTTGCGGCCAGCTCCCAAAAAAGCGAGATGACAAATGGAGCTCAGGGCCACTGCAATTCACAAACCTGCAGAGTTATAAATGATAACTCTCGTGCACAAATATATTGAGGGAAGGCAACGAAGAGGATTTGAAAGCAAGGCAGAATTGCAGGAAACAGATTTCAGGAGGTAGATTCGACTCGCCTTTAAAGCACATGAAAAGCGGCAAAACGTTGACAATGATGCCCTTGGCCAAAAAGGGCGTATGCGTTTTTTCCTGAATATATTCAGGAAAAAACGCATACGCCCTTTTTGGCCAACCAAGCAAGCCGGAAGTGCAAATCAGCACTACAAAGAAGTCTCGCTTGCCATCGGTCAAAAGGGCCATGCTGCCAAAAGTGTAAAAACCAGAAATTCAGGACAGGCCATGGAGACATGGGAGCCTTGCTACGCTGATGGGCAGGATGCCAATTGCCAACAGCCACTCTGGAGAAGTGTACGGTGTGTCCTGAAACATGTAATAAACACAGCTTACAGAGCATAGGGCACTTCCACTCATGGGCGTATAAATTGGGAAAACTACAAATCAACAAGACACAGGCACCCCAAAGTTTCGGGCTGCTCTGTGTACAAGAACCTCCACTTAGGTACACCTTAAACATGCCAGGAAAGAGAAAAATGGATAAAGAAGTTGTGGTACTTAGGCACAATGGAATATCACTCAGCCATGAAATCAATGTCATAAGGCTAGTAGCAGCATGATGAGTGGATTTAGGGACGAGGATTCTAAGTGAAATAAGTCACACAGAAAAAGACACTTATCCTAAGATATCACTTATAGAGGGCATGTCAAAATCGCTACACTTGAACTGAATTACAAAACAGAACAGAGTCACATATTTAGAAGACACACTATGGCTGCTTAACGGGAAAGGTGAGGTGGGCTGATGCATAAAACAAGGGTTTGAAATTAGCTCCCATACCGTTCCATAAGCCAAATATGTAACAGACAAGACCTCCTCCCTGCTCAGTGAACTGGACTCAACACCCCCTATTCACCGCACAAGAATATATCTGACTAGCAAGAATCTTAAAACCTATGTATTGATATCTCTCTGGAGTTGAATCAAGAGGGTGTAAAGCGGCATAAACACAGCAGGGAAAAGCAGCTCAACCCCATTATCAAAATAAATTACTTAAAATGAACGCCATAAAACAAAGACAGTGAAAGAGAGAGAAATTCTTACAAAATCCGTTCGGAGGCTCTGATGCAACCTGGATTGACCATATCTAGACCCACAGCTGGATGAGACATAAGGCTGGACACTCTTGGGGCTGAGAGGTTTGGTGAGGTTGGGTGAGGAAACGCAGACGCTTCAAAGTAATACCGCGGGGTACCCACCCCATGGGTCCCAAATCTCCAGGTTCAAGGGCATCTTCCTACATTGAAAACGTGCATGGGAAACCCAGAAGATGGTACAGCGTGTGATCGGGAAAGGTTTCTAAAACGCACCTCATTTCTCCTCTCCTTGTGCTCGGGTTCGCCATTCCAGCCACTTTACTAACAATCTCCCTACTTGGAGAATCAGCACCTGGAACCTCCTGTTTGTTTCGTACAGGTTGCAATTTGTCCTGAGGATGGACGGGAAGACGGGAAACCAATGAGAGACTAGCTCTAGGTGTTGGGACAGGCACAGGTCACTCTATTTCCCCATCAGGAAGAAGAATGAAGCACAGGCTCAGCCTGCCCCCCGGAACCAGAATAGGGCCTGAAGCAATCCTGCGCTTTTGCGGCCAGCTCCCAAAAAAGCGAGATGACAAATGGAGCTCAGGGCCACTGCAATTCACAAACCTGCAGAGTTATAAATGATAACTCTCGTGCACAAATATATTGAGGGAAGGCAACGAAGAGGATTTGAAAGCAAGGCAGAATTGCAGGAAACAGATTTCAGGAGGTAGATTCGACTCGCCTTTAAAGCACATGAAAAGCGGCAAAACGTTGACAATGATGCCCTTGGCCAAAAAGGGCGTATGCGTTTTTTCCTGAATATATTCAGGAAAAAACGCATACGCCCTTTTTGGCCAAGCAAGCAAGCCGGAAGTGCAAATCAGCACTACAAAGAAGTCTCGCTTGCCATCGGTCAAAAGGGCCACGCTGCAAAAAGAGTAAACACCAGAAATACAGGACAGGCCATGGAGACATGGGAGACTTGCTAGGCTGAGGGGTGGGATGTCAATTGCCAACAGCCACTCTGGAGAAGTGTACGGTGTGTCCTGAAACATGTAATAAACACAGCTTACAGAGCATAGGGCACTTCCACTCATGGGCGTATAAATTGGGAAAACTACAAATCAACAAGACACAGGCACCCCAAAGTTTCGGGCTGCTCTGTGTACAAGAACCTCCACTTAGGTACACCTTAAACATGCCAGGAAAGAGAAAAATGGATAAAGAAGTTGTGGTACTTAGGCACAATGGAATATCACTCAGCCATGAAATCAATGTCATAAGGCTAGTAGCAGCATGATGAGTGGATTTAGGGACGAGGATTCTAAGTGAAATAAGTCACACAGAAAAAGACACTTATCCTAAGATATCACTTATAGAGGGCATGTCAAAATCGCTACACTTGAACTGAATTACAAAACAGAACAGAGTCACATATTTAGAAGACACACTATGGCTGCTTAACGGGAAAGGTGAGGTGGGCTGATGCATAAAACAAGGGTTTGAAATTAGCTCCCATACCGTTCCATAAGCCAAATATGTAACAGACAAGACCTCCTCCCTGCTCAGTGAACTGGACTCAACACCCCCTATTCACCGCACAAGAATATATCTGACTAGCAAGAATCTTAAAACCTATGTATTGATATCTCTCTGGAGTTGAATCAAGAGGGTGTAAAGCGGCATAAACACAGCAGGGAAAAGCAGCTCAACCCCATTATCAAAATAAATTACTTAAAATGAACGCCATAAAACAAAGACAGTGAAAGAGAGAGAAATTCTTACAAAATCCGTTCGGAGGCTCTGATGCAACCTGGATTGACCATATCTAGACCCACAGCTGGATGAGACATAAGGCTGGACACTCTTGGGGCTGAGAGGTTTGGTGAGGTTGGGTGAGGAAACGCAGACGCTTCAAAGTAATACCGCGGGGTACCCACCCCATGGGTCCCAAATCTCCAGGTTCAAGGGCATCTTCCTACATTGAAAACGTGCATGGGAAACCCAGAAGATGGTACAGCGTGTGATCGGGAAAGGTTTCTAAAACGCACCTCATTTCTCCTCTCCTTGTGCTCGGGTTCGGCATTCCAGCCACTTTACTAACAATCTCCCTACTTGGAGAATCAGCACCTGGAACCTCCTGTTTGTTTCGTACAGGTTGCAATTTGTCCTGAGGATGGACGGGAAGACGGGAAACCAATGAGAGACTAGCTCTAGGTGTTGGGACAGGCACAGGTCACTCTATTTCCCCATCAGGAAGAAGAATGAAGCACAGGCTCAGCCTGCCCCCCGGAACCAGAATAGGGCCTGAAGCAATCCTGCGCTTTTGCGGCCAGCTCCCAAAAAAGCGAGATGACAAATGGAGCTCAGGGCCACTGCAATTCACAAACCTGCAGAGTTATAAATGATAACTCTCGTGCACAAATATATTGAGGGAAGGCAACGAAGAGGATTTGAAAGCAAGGCAGAATTGCAGGAAACAGATTTCAGGAGGTAGATTCGACTCGCCTTTAAAGCACATGAAAAGCGGCAAAACGTTGACAATGATGCCCTTGGCCAAAAAGGGCGTATGCGTTTTTTCCTGAATATATTCAGGAAAAAACGCATACGCCCTTTTTGGCCAAGCAAGCAAGCCGGAAGTGCAAATCAGCACTACAAAGAAGTCTCGCTTGCCATCGGTCAAAAGGGCCACGCTGCAAAAAGAGTAAACACCAGAAATACAGGACAGGCCATGGAGACATGGGAGACTTGCTAGGCTGAGGGGTGGGATGTCAATTGCCAACAGCCACTCTGGAGAAGTGTACGGTGTGTCCTGAAACATGTAATAAACACAGCTTACAGAGCATAGGGCACTTCCACTCATGGGCGTATAAATTGGGAAAACTACAAATCAACAAGACACAGGCACCCCAAAGTTTCGGGCTGCTCTGTGTACAAGAACCTCCACTTAGGTACACCTTAAACATGCCAGGAAAGAGAAAAATGGATAAAGAAGTTGTGGTACTTAGGCACAATGGAATATCACTCAGCCATGAAATCAATGTCATAAGGCTAGTAGCAGCATGATGAGTGGATTTAGGGACGAGGATTCTAAGTGAAATAAGTCACACAGAAAAAGACACTTATCCTAAGATATCACTTATAGAGGGCATGTCAAAATCGCTACACTTGAACTGAATTACAAAACAGAACAGAGTCACATATTTAGAAGACACACTATGGCTGCTTAACGGGAAAGGTGAGGTGGGCTGATGCATAAAACAAGGGTTTGAAATTAGCTCCCATACCGTTCCATAAGCCAAATATGTAACAGACAAGACCTCCTCCCTGCTCAGTGAACTGGACTCAACACCCCCTATTCACCGCACAAGAATATATCTGACTAGCAAGAATCTTAAAACCTATGTATTGATATCTCTCTGGAGTTGAATCAAGAGGGTGTAAAGCGGCATAAACACAGCAGGGAAAAGCAGCTCAACCTCATTATCAAAATAAATTACTTAAAATGAACGCCATAAAACAAAGACAGTGAAAGAGAGAGAAATTCTTACAAAATCCGTTCGGAGGCTCTGATGCAACCTGGATTGACCATATCTAGACCCACAGCTGGATGAGACATAAGGCTGGACACTCTTGGGGCTGAGAGGTTTGGTGAGGTTGGGTGAGGAAACGCAGACCCTTTAAAGTAATACCGCGGGGTACCCACCCCATGGGTCCCAAATCTCCAGGTTCAAGGGCATCTTCCTACATCGAAAACGTGCATGGGAAACCCAGAAGATGGTACAGCGTGTGATCGGGAAAGGTTTCTAAAACGCACCTCATTTCTCCTCTCCTTGTGCTCGGGTTCGCCATTCCAGCCACTTTACTAACAATCTCCCTACTTGGAGAATCAGCACCTGGAACCTCCTGTTTGTTTCGTACAGGTTGCAATTTGTCCTGAGGATGGACGGGAAGACGGGAAACCAATGAGAGACTAGCTCTAGGTGTTGGGACAGGCACAGGTCACTCTATTTCCCCATCAGGAAGAAGAATGAAGCACAGGCTCAGCCTGCCCCCCGGAACCAGAATAGGGCCTGAAGCAATCCTGCGCTTTTGCGGCCAGCTCCCAAAAAAGCGAGATGACAAATGGAGCTCAGGGCCACTGCAATTCACAAACCTGCAGAGTTATAAATGATAACTCTCGTCCACAAATATATTGAGGGAAGGCAACGAAGAGGATTTGAAAGCAAGGCAGAATTGCAGGAAACAGATTTCAGGAGGTAGATTCGACTCGCCTTTAAAGCACATGAAAAGCGGCAAAACGTTGACAATGATGCCCTTGGCCAAAAAGGGCGTATGCGTTTTTTCCTGAATATATTCAGGAAAAAACGCATACGCCCTTTTTGGCCAACCAAGCAAGCCGGAAGTGCAAATCAGCACTACAAAGAAGTCTCGCTTGCCATCGGTCAAAAGGGCCATGCTGCCAAAAGTGTAAAAACCAGAAATTCAGGACAGGCCATGGAGACATGGGAGCCTTGCTACGCTGATGGGCAGGATGCCAATTGCCAACAGCCACTCTGGAGAAGTGTACGGTGTGTCCTGAAACATGTAATAAACACAGCTTACAGAGCATAGGGCACTTCCACTCATGGGCGTATAAATTGGGAAAACTACAAATCAACAAGACACAGGCACCCCAAAGTTTCGGGCTGCTCTGTGTACAAGAACCTCCACTTAGGTACACCTTAAACATGCCAGGAAAGAGAAAAATGGATAAAGAAGTTGTGGTACTTAGGCACAATGGAATATCACTCAGCCATGAAATCAATGTCATAAGGCTAGTAGCAGCATGATGAGTGGATTTAGGGACGAGGATTCTAAGTGAAATAAGTCACACAGAAAAAGACACTTATCCTAAGATATCACTTATAGAGGGCATGTCAAAATCGCTACACTTGAACTGAATTACAAAACAGAACAGAGTCACATATTTAGAAGACACACTATGGCTGCTTAACGGGAAAGGTGAGGTGGGCTGATGCATAAAACAAGGGTTTGAAATTAGCTCCCATACCGTTCCATAAGCCAAATATGTAACAGACAAGACCTCCTCCCTGCTCAGTGAACTGGACTCAACACCCCCTATTCACCGCACAAGAATATATCTGACTAGCAAGAATCTTAAAACCTATGTATTGATATCTCTCTGGAGTTGAATCAAGAGGGTGTAAAGCGGCATAAACACAGCAGGGAAAAGCAGCTCAACCCCATTATCAAAATAAATTACTTAAAATGAACGCCATAAAACAAAGACAGTGAAAGAGAGAGAAATTCTTACAAAATCCGTTCGGAGGCTCTGATGCAACCTGGATTGACCATATCTAGACCCACAGCTGGATGAGACATAAGGCTGGACACTCTTGGGGCTGAGAGGTTTGGTGAGGTTGGGTGAGGAAACGCAGACCCTTTAAAGTAATACCGCGGGGTACCCACCCCATGGGTCCCAAATCTCCAGGTTCAAGGGCATCTTCCTACATCGAAAACGTGCATGGGAATCCCAGAAGATGGTACAGCGTGTGATCGGGAAAGGTTTCTAAAACGCACCTCATTTCTCCTCTCCTTGTGCTCGGGTTCGCCATTCCAGCCACTTTACTAACAATCTCCCTACTTGGAGAATCAGCACCTGGAACCTCCTGTTTGTTTCGTACAGGTTGCAATTTGTCCTGAGGATGGACGGGAAGACGGGAAACCAATGAGAGACTAGCTCTAGGTGTTGGGACAGGCACAGGTCACTCTATTTCCCCATCAGGAAGAAGAATGAAGCACAGGCTCAGCCTGCCCCCCGGAACCAGAATAGGGCCTGAAGCAATCCTGCGCTTTTGCGGCCAGCTCCCAAAAAAGCGAGATGACAAATGGAGCTCAGGGCCACTGCAATTCACAAACCTGCAGAGTTATAAATGATAACTCTCGTCCACAAATATATTGAGGGAAGGCAACGAAGAGGATTTGAAAGCAAGGCAGAATTGCAGGAAACAGATTTCAGGAGGTAGATTCGACTCGCCTTTAAAGCACATGAAAAGCGGCAAAACGTTGACAATGATGCCCTTGGCCAAAAAGGGCGTATGCGTTTTTTCCTGAATATATTCAGGAAAAAACGCATACGCCCTTTTTGGCCAACCAAGCAAGCCGGAAGTGCAAATCAGCACTACAAAGAAGTCTCGCTTGCCATCGGTCAAAAGGGCCATGCTGCCAAAAGTGTAAAAACCAGAAATTCAGGACAGGCCATGGAGACATGGGAGCCTTGCTACGCTGATGGGCGGGATGCCAATTGCCAACAGCCACTCTGGAGAAGTGTACGGTGTGTCCTGAAACATGTAATAAACACAGCTTACAGAGCATAGGGCACTTCCACTCATGGGCGTATAAATTGGGAAAACTACAAATCAACAAGACACAGGCACCCCAAAGTTTCGGGCTGCTCTGTGTACAAGAACCTCCACTTAGGTACACCTTAAACATGCCAGGAAAGAGAAAAATGGATAAAGAAGTTGTGGTACTTAGGCACAATGGAATATCACTCAGCCATGAAATCAATGTCATAAGGCTAGTAGCAGCATGATGAGTGGATTTAGGGACGAGGATTCTAAGTGAAATAAGTCACACAGAAAAAGACACTTATCCTAAGATATCACTTATAGAGGGCATGTCAAAATCGCTACACTTGAACTGAATTACAAAACAGAACAGAGTCACATATTTAGAAGACACACTATGGCTGCTTAACGGGAAAGGTGAGGTGGGGTGATGCATAAAACAAGGGTTTGAAATTAGCTCCCATACCGTTCCATAAGCCAAATATGTAACAGACAAGACCTCCTCCCTGCTCAGTGAACTGGACTCAACACCCCCTATTCACCGCACAAGAATATATCTGACTAGCAAGAATCTTAAAACCTATGTATTGATATCTCTCTGGAGTTGAATCAAGAGGGTGTAAAGCGGCATAAACACAGCAGGGAAAAGCAGCTCAACCCCATTATCAAAATAAATTACTTAAAATGAACGCCATAAAACAAAGACAGTGAAAGAGAGAGAAATTCTTACAAAATCCGTTCGGAGGCTCTGATGCAACCTGGATTGACCATATCTAGACCCACAGCTGGATGAGACATAAGGCTGGACACTCTTGGGGCTGAGAGGTTTGGTGAGGTTGGGTGAGGAAACGCAGACGCTTTAAAGTAATACCGCGGGGTACCCACCCCATGGGTCCCAAATCTCCAGGTTCAAGGGCATCTTCCTACATTGAAAACGTGCATGGGAAACCCAGAAGATGGTACAGCGTGTGATCGGGAAAGGTTTCTAAAACGCACCTCATTTCTCCTCTCCTTGTGCTCGGGTTCGGCATTCCAGCCACTTTACTAACAATCTCCCTACTTGGAGAATCAGCACCTGGAACCTCCTGTTTGTTTCGTACAGGTTGCAATTTGTCCTGAGGATGGACGGGAAGACGGGAAACCAATGAGAGACTAGCTCTAGGTGTTGGGACAGGCACAGGTCACTCTATTTCCCCATCAGGAAGAAGAATGAAGCACAGGCTCAGCCTGCCCCCCGGAACCAGAATAGGGCCTGAAGCAATCCTGCGCTTTTGCGGCCAGCTCCCAAAAAAGCGAGATGACAAATGGAGCTCAGGGCCACTGCAATTCACAAACCTGCAGAGTTATAAATGATAACTCTCGTGCACAAATATATTGAGGGAAGGCAACGAAGAGGATTTGAAAGCAAGGCAGAATTGCAGGAAACAGATTTCAGGAGGTAGATTCGACTCGCCTTTAAAGCACATGAAAAGCGGCAAAACGTTGACAATGATGCCCTTGGCCAAAAAGGGCGTATGCGTTTTTTCCTGAATATATTCAGGAAAAAACGCATACGCCCTTTTTGGCCAACCAAGCAAGCCGGAAGTGCAAATCAGCACTACAAAGAAGTCTCGCTTGCCATCGGTCAAAAGGGCCACGCTGCAAAAAGAGTAAACACCAGAAATACAGGACAGGCCATGGAGACATGGGAGACTTGCTAGGCTGAGGGGTGGGATGTCAATTGCCAACAGCCACTCTGGAGAAGTGTACGGTGTGTCCTGAAACATGTAATAAACACAGCTTACAGAGCATAGGGCACTTCCACTCATGGGCGTATAAATTGGGAAAACTACAAATCAACAAGACACAGGCACCCCAAAGTTTAGGGCTGCTCTGTGTACAAGAACCTCCACTTAGGTACACCTTAAACATGCCAGGAAAGAGAAAAATGGATAAAGAAGTTGTGGTACTTAGGCACAATGGAATATCACTCAGCCATGAAATCAATGTCATAAGGCTAGTAGCAGCATGATGAGTGGATTTAGGACGAGGGTTCTAAGCGAAATAAGTCACACAGAAAAAGACAGTTATCCTAAGATATCACTTATAGAGGGCATGTCAAAATCGCTACACTTGAACTGAATTACAAAACAGAACAGAGTCACATATTTAGAAGACACACTATGGCTGCTTAACGGGAAAGGTGAGGTGGGGTGATGCATAAAACAAGGGTTTGAAATTAGCTCCCATACCGTTCCATAAGCCAAATATGTAACAGACAAGACCTCCTCCCTGCTCAGTGAACTGGACTCAACACCCCCTATTCACCGCACAAGAATATATCTGACTAGCAAGAATCTTAAAACCTATGTATTGATATCTCTCTGGAGTTGAATCAAGAGGGTGTGAAGCGGCATAAACACAGCAGGGAAAAGCAGCTCAACCCCATTATCAAAATAAATTACTTAAAATGAACGCCATAAAACAAAGACAGTGAAAGAGAGAGAAATTCTTACAAAATCCGTTCGGAGGCTCTGATGCAACCTGGATTGACCATATCTAGACCCACAGCTGGATGAGACATAAGGCTGGACACTCTTGGGGCTGAGAGGTTTGGTGAGGTTGGGTGAGGAAACGCAGACCCTTTAAAGTAATACCGCGGGGTACCCACCCCATGGGTCCCAAATCTCCAGGTTCAAGGGCATCTTCCTACATTGAAAACGTGCATGGGAAACCCAGAAGATGGTACAGCGTGTGATCGGGAAAGGTTTCTAAAACGCACCTCATTTCTCCTCTCCTTGTGCTCGGGTTCACCATTCCAGCCGCTTTACTAACAATCTCCGTACTTGGAGAATCAGCACCTTGAAGCTCCTGTTTGTTTCGTACAGGTTGCAATTTGTCCTGAGGATGAACGGGAAGAGGGGGAACCAACGAGAGACTAGCTCTAGGTGTTGGGACAGGCACAGGTCACTCTATTTCCCCATCAGGAAGAAGAATGAAGCACAGGCTCAGCCTGCCCCCCGGAACCAGAATAGGGCCTGAAGCAATCCTGCGCTTTTGCGGCCAGCTCCCAAAAAAGCGAGTTGACAAATGGAGCTCAGGGCCACTGCAATTCACAAACCTGCAGAGTTATAAATGATAACTCTCGTCCACAAATATATTGAGGGAAGGCAACGAAGAGGATTTGAAAGCAAGGCAGAATTGCAGGAAACAGATTTCAGGAGGTAGATTCGACTCGCCTTTAAAGCACATGAAAAGCGGCAAAACGTTGACAATGATGCCCTTGGCCAAAAAGGGCGTATGCGTTTTTTCCTGAATATATTCAGGAAAAAACGCATACGCCCTTTTTGGCCAACCAAGCAAGCCGGAAGTGCAAATCAGCACTACAAAGAAGTCTCGCTTGCCATCGGTCAAAAGGGCCACGCTGCAAAAAGAGTAAACACCAGAAATGCAGGACAGGCCATGGAGACATGGGAGCCTTGCTAGGCTGAGGGGTGGGATGTCAATTGCCAACAGCCACTCTGGAGAAGTGTACGGTGTGTCCTGAAACATGTAATAAACACAGCTTACAGAGCATAGGGCACTTCCACTCATGGGCGTATAAATTGGGAAAACTAAAAATCAACAAGACACAGGCACCCCAAAGTTTCGGGCTGCTCTGTGTACAAGAACCTCCACTTAGCTACACCTTAAGTATCCCAGGAAAGAGAAAAATGGATAAAGAAGTTGTGGTACTTAGGCACAATGGAATATCACTCAGCCATGAAATCAATGTCATAAGGCTAGTAGCAGCATGATGAGTGGATTTAGGGACGAGGATTCTAAGTGAAATAAGTCACACAGAAAAAGACACTTATCCTAAGATATCACTTATAGAGGGCATGTCAAAATCGCTACACTTGAACTGAATTACAAAACAGAACAGAGTCACATATTTAGAAGACACACTATGGCTGCTTAACGGGAAAGGTGAGGTGGGCTGATGCATAAAACAAGGGTTTGAAATTAGCTCCCATACCGTTCCATAAGCCAAATATGTAACAGACAAGACCTCCTCCCTGCTCAGTGAACTGGACTCAACACCCCCTATTCACCGCACAAGAATATATCTGACTAGCAAGAATCTTAAAACCTATGTATTGATATCTCTCTGGAGTTGAATCAAGAGGGTGTAAAGCGGCATAAACACAGCAGGGAAAAGCAGCTCAACCCCATTATCAAAATAAATTACTTAAAATGAACGCCATAAAACAAAGACAGTGAAAGAGAGAGAAATTCTTACAAAATCCGTTCGGAGGCTCTGATGCAACCTGGATTGACCATATCTAGACCCACAGCTGGATGAGACATAAGGCTGGACACTCTTGGGGCTGAGAGGTTTGGTGAGGTTGGGTGAGGAAACGCAGACGCTTCAAAGTAATACCGCGGGGTACCCACCCCATGGGTCCCAAATCTCCAGGTTCAAGGGCATCTTCCTACATTGAAAACGTGCATGGGAAACCCAGAAGATGGTACAGCGTGTGATCGGGAAAGGTTTCTAAAACGCACCTCATTTCTCCTCTCCTTGTGCTCGGGTTCGGCATTCCAGCCACTTTACTAACAATCTCCCTACTTGGAGAATCAGCACCTGGAACCTCCTGTTTGTTTCGTACAGGTTGCAATTTGTCCTGAGGATGGACGGGAAGACGGGAAACCAATGAGAGACTAGCTCTAGGTGTTGGGACAGGCACAGGTCACTCTATTTCCCCATCAGGAAGAAGAATGAAGCACAGGCTCAGCCTGCCCCCCGGAACCAGAATAGGGCCTGAAGCAATCCTGCGCTTTTGCGGCCAGATCCCAAAAAAGCGAGATGACAAATGGAGCTCAGGGCCACTGCAATTCACAAACCTGCAGAGTTATAAATGATAACTCTCGTGCACAAATATATTGAGGGAAGGCAACGAAGAGGATTTGAAAGCAAGGCAGAATTGCAGGAAACAGATTTCAGGAGGTAGATTCGACTCGCCTTTAAAGCACATGAAAAGCGGCAAAACGTTGACAATGATGCCCTTGGCCAAAAAGGGCGTATGCGTTTTTTCCTGAATATATTCAGGAAAAAACGCATACGCCCTTTTTGGCCAAGCAAGCAAGCCGGAAGTGCAAATCAGCACTACAAAGAAGTCTCGCTTGCCATCGGTCAAAAGGGCCACGCTGCAAAAAGAGTAAACACCAGAAATACAGGACAGGCCATGGAGACATGGGAGACTTGCTAGGCTGAGGGGTGGGATGTCAATTGCCAACAGCCACTCTGGAGAAGTGTACGGTGTGTCCTGAAACATGTAATAAACACAGCTTACAGAGCATAGGGCACTTCCACTCATGGGCGTATAAATTGGGAAAACTACAAATCAACAAGACACAGGCACCCCAAAGTTTCGGGCTGCTCTGTGTACAAGAACCTCCACTTAGGTACACCTTAAACATGCCAGGAAAGAGAAAAATGGATAAAGAAGTTGTGGTACTTAGGCACAATGGAATATCACTCAGCCATGAAATCAATGTCATAAGGCTAGTAGCAGCATGATGAGTGGATTTAGGGACGAGGATTCTAAGTGAAATAAGTCACACAGAAAAAGACACTTATCCTAAGATATCACTTATAGAGGGCATGTCAAAATCGCTACACTTGAACTGAATTACAAAACAGAACAGAGTCACATATTTAGAAGACACACTATGGCTGCTTAACGGGAAAGGTGAGGTGGGCTGATGCATAAAACAAGGGTTTGAAATTAGCTCCCATACCGTTCCATAAGCCAAATATGTAACAGACAAGACCTCCTCCCTGCTCAGTGAACTGGACTCAACACCCCCTATTCACCGCACAAGAATATATCTGACTAGCAAGAATCTTAAAACCTATGTATTGATATCTCTCTGGAGTTGAATCAAGAGGGTGTAAAGCGGCATAAACACAGCAGGGAAAAGCAGCTCAACCCCATTATCAAAATAAATTACTTAAAATGAACGCCATAAAACAAAGACAGTGAAAGAGAGAGAAATTCTTACAAAATCCGTTCGGAGGCTCTGATGCAACCTGGATTGACCATATCTAGACCCACAGCTGGATGAGACATAAGGCTGGACACTCTTGGGGCTGAGAGGTTTGGTGAGGTTGGGTGAGGAAACGCAGACGCTTCAAAGTAATACCGCGGGGTACCCACCCCATGGGTCCCAAATCTCCAGGTTCAAGGGCATCTTCCTACATTGAAAACGTGCATGGGAAACCCAGAAGATGGTACAGCGTGTGATCGGGAAAGGTTTCTAAAACGCACCTCATTTCTCCTCTCCTTGTGCTCGGGTTCGGCATTCCAGCCACTTTACTAACAATCTCCCTACTTGGAGAATCAGCACCTGGAACCTCCTGTTTGTTTCGTACAGGTTGCAATTTGTCCTGAGGATGGACGGGAAGACGGGAAACCAATGAGAGACTAGCTCTAGGTGTTGGGACAGGCACAGGTCACTCTATTTCCCCATCAGGAAGAAGAATGAAGCACAGGCTCAGCCTGCCCCCCGGAACCAGAATAGGGCCTGAAGCAATCCTGCGCTTTTGCGGCCAGCTCCCAAAAAAGCGAGATGACAAATGGAGCTCAGGGCCACTGCAATTCACAAACCTGCAGAGTTATAAATGATAACTCTCGTGCACAAATATATTGAGGGAAGGCAACGAAGAGGATTTGAAAGCAAGGCAGAATTGCAGGAAACAGATTTCAGGAGGTAGATTCGACTCGCCTTTAAAGCACATGAAAAGCGGCAAAACGTTGACAATGATGCCCTTGGCCAAAAAGGGCGTATGCGTTTTTTCCTGAATATATTCAGGAAAAAACGCATACGCCCTTTTTGGCCAAGCAAGCAAGCCGGAAGTGCAAATCAGCACTACAAAGAAGTCTCGCTTGCCATCGGTCAAAAGGGCCACGCTGCAAAAAGAGTAAACACCAGAAATACAGGACAGGCCATGGAGACATGGGAGACTTGCTAGGCTGAGGGGTGGGATGTCAATTGCCAACAGCCACTCTGGAGAAGTGTACGGTGTGTCCTGAAACATGTAATAAACACAGCTTACAGAGCATAGGGCACTTCCACTCATGGGCGTATAAATTGGGAAAACTACAAATCAACAAGACACAGGCACCCCAAAGTTTCGGGCTGCTCTGTGTACAAGAACCTCCACTTAGGTACACCTTAAACATGCCAGGAAAGAGAAAAATGGATAAAGAAGTTGTGGTACTTAGGCACAATGGAATATCACTCAGCCATGAAATCAATGTCATAAGGCTAGTAGCAGCATGATGAGTGGATTTAGGGACGAGGATTCTAAGTGAAATAAGTCACACAGAAAAAGACACTTATCCTAAGATATCACTTATAGAGGGCATGTCAAAATCGCTACACTTGAACTGAATTACAAAACAGAACAGAGTCACATATTTAGAAGACACACTATGGCTGCTTAACGGGAAAGGTGAGGTGGGCTGATGCATAAAACAAGGGTTTGAAATTAGCTCCCATACCGTTCCATAAGCCAAATATGTAACAGACAAGACCTCCTCCCTGCTCAGTGAACTGGACTCAACACCCCCTATTCACCGCACAAGAATATATCTGACTAGCAAGAATCTTAAAACCTATGTATTGATATCTCTCTGGAGTTGAATCAAGAGGGTGTAAAGCGGCATAAACACAGCAGGGAAAAGCAGCTCAACCTCATTATCAAAATAAATTACTTAAAATGAACGCCATAAAACAAAGACAGTGAAAGAGAGAGAAATTCTTACAAAATCCGTTCGGAGGCTCTGATGCAACCTGGATTGACCATATCTAGACCCACAGCTGGATGAGACATAAGGCTGGACACTCTTGGGGCTGAGAGGTTTGGTGAGGTTGGGTGAGGAAACGCAGACCCTTTAAAGTAATACCGCGGGGTACCCACCCCATGGGTCCCAAATCTCCAGGTTCAAGGGCATCTTCCTACATCGAAAACGTGCATGGGAAACCCAGAAGATGGTACAGCGTGTGATCGGGAAAGGTTTCTAAAACGCACCTCATTTCTCCTCTCCTTGTGCTCGGGTTCGCCATTCCAGCCACTTTACTAACAATCTCCCTACTTGGAGAATCAGCACCTGGAACCTCCTGTTTGTTTCGTACAGGTTGCAATTTGTCCTGAGGATGGACGGGAAGACGGGAAACCAATGAGAGACTAGCTCTAGGTGTTGGGACAGGCACAGGTCACTCTATTTCCCCATCAGGAAGAAGAATGAAGCACAGGCTCAGCCTGCCCCCCGGAACCAGAATAGGGCCTGAAGCAATCCTGCGCTTTTGCGGCCAGCTCCCAAAAAAGCGAGATGACAAATGGAGCTCAGGGCCACTGCAATTCACAAACCTGCAGAGTTATAAATGATAACTCTCGTCCACAAATATATTGAGGGAAGGCAACGAAGAGGATTTGAAAGCAAGGCAGAATTGCAGGAAACAGATTTCAGGAGGTAGATTCGACTCGCCTTTAAAGCACATGAAAAGCGGCAAAACGTTGACAATGATGCCCTTGGCCAAAAAGGGCGTATGCGTTTTTTCCTGAATATATTCAGGAAAAAACGCATACGCCCTTTTTGGCCAACCAAGCAAGCCGGAAGTGCAAATCAGCACTACAAAGAAGTCTCGCTTGCCATCGGTCAAAAGGGCCATGCTGCCAAAAGTGTAAAAACCAGAAATTCAGGACAGGCCATGGAGACATGGGAGCCTTGCTACGCTGATGGGCAGGATGCCAATTGCCAACAGCCACTCTGGAGAAGTGTACGGTGTGTCCTGAAACATGTAATAAACACAGCTTACAGAGCATAGGGCACTTCCACTCATGGGCGTATAAATTGGGAAAACTACAAATCAACAAGACACAGGCACCCCAAAGTTTCGGGCTGCTCTGTGTACAAGAACCTCCACTTAGGTACACCTTAAACATGCCAGGAAAGAGAAAAATGGATAAAGAAGTTGTGGTACTTAGGCACAATGGAATATCACTCAGCCATGAAATCAATGTCATAAGGCTAGTAGCAGCATGATGAGTGGATTTAGGGACGAGGATTCTAAGTGAAATAAGTCACACAGAAAAAGACACTTATCCTAAGATATCACTTATAGAGGGCATGTCAAAATCGCTACACTTGAACTGAATTACAAAACAGAACAGAGTCACATATTTAGAAGACACACTATGGCTGCTTAACGGGAAAGGTGAGGTGGGCTGATGCATAAAACAAGGGTTTGAAATTAGCTCCCATACCGTTCCATAAGCCAAATATGTAACAGACAAGACCTCCTCCCTGCTCAGTGAACTGGACTCAACACCCCCTATTCACCGCACAAGAATATATCTGACTAGCAAGAATCTTAAAACCTATGTATTGATATCTCTCTGGAGTTGAATCAAGAGGGTGTAAAGCGGCATAAACACAGCAGGGAAAAGCAGCTCAACCCCATTATCAAAATAAATTACTTAAAATGAACGCCATAAAACAAAGACAGTGAAAGAGAGAGAAATTCTTACAAAATCCGTTCGGAGGCTCTGATGCAACCTGGATTGACCATATCTAGACCCACAGCTGGATGAGACATAAGGCTGGACACTCTTGGGGCTGAGAGGTTTGGTGAGGTTGGGTGAGGAAACGCAGACCCTTTAAAGTAATACCGCGGGGTACCCACCCCATGGGTCCCAAATCTCCAGGTTCAAGGGCATCTTCCTACATCGAAAACGTGCATGGGAATCCCAGAAGATGGTACAGCGTGTGATCGGGAAAGGTTTCTAAAACGCACCTCATTTCTCCTCTCCTTGTGCTCGGGTTCGCCATTCCAGCCACTTTACTAACAATCTCCCTACTTGGAGAATCAGCACCTGGAACCTCCTGTTTGTTTCGTACAGGTTGCAATTTGTCCTGAGGATGGACGGGAAGACGGGAAACCAATGAGAGACTAGCTCTAGGTGTTGGGACAGGCACAGGTCACTCTATTTCCCCATCAGGAAGAAGAATGAAGCACAGGCTCAGCCTGCCCCCCGGAACCAGAATAGGGCCTGAAGCAATCCTGCGCTTTTGCGGCCAGCTCCCAAAAAAGCGAGATGACAAATGGAGCTCAGGGCCACTGCAATTCACAAACCTGCAGAGTTATAAATGATAACTCTCGTCCACAAATATATTGAGGGAAGGCAACGAAGAGGATTTGAAAGCAAGGCAGAATTGCAGGAAACAGATTTCAGGAGGTAGATTCGACTCGCCTTTAAAGCACATGAAAAGCGGCAAAACGTTGACAATGATGCCCTTGGCCAAAAAGGGCGTATGCGTTTTTTCCTGAATATATTCAGGAAAAAACGCATACGCCCTTTTTGGCCAACCAAGCAAGCCGGAAGTGCAAATCAGCACTACAAAGAAGTCTCGCTTGCCATCGGTCAAAAGGGCCATGCTGCCAAAAGTGTAAAAACCAGAAATTCAGGACAGGCCATGGAGACATGGGAGCCTTGCTACGCTGATGGGCGGGATGCCAATTGCCAACAGCCACTCTGGAGAAGTGTACGGTGTGTCCTGAAACATGTAATAAACACAGCTTACAGAGCATAGGGCACTTCCACTCATGGGCGTATAAATTGGGAAAACTACAAATCAACAAGACACAGGCACCCCAAAGTTTCGGGCTGCTCTGTGTACAAGAACCTCCACTTAGGTACACCTTAAACATGCCAGGAAAGAGAAAAATGGATAAAGAAGTTGTGGTACTTAGGCACAATGGAATATCACTCAGCCATGAAATCAATGTCATAAGGCTAGTAGCAGCATGATGAGTGGATTTAGGGACGAGGATTCTAAGTGAAATAAGTCACACAGAAAAAGACACTTATCCTAAGATATCACTTATAGAGGGCATGTCAAAATCGCTACACTTGAACTGAATTACAAAACAGAACAGAGTCACATATTTAGAAGACACACTATGGCTGCTTAACGGGAAAGGTGAGGTGGGGTGATGCATAAAACAAGGGTTTGAAATTAGCTCCCATACCGTTCCATAAGCCAAATATGTAACAGACAAGACCTCCTCCCTGCTCAGTGAACTGGACTCAACACCCCCTATTCACCGCACAAGAATATATCTGACTAGCAAGAATCTTAAAACCTATGTATTGATATCTCTCTGGAGTTGAATCAAGAGGGTGTAAAGCGGCATAAACACAGCAGGGAAAAGCAGCTCAACCCCATTATCAAAATAAATTACTTAAAATGAACGCCATAAAACAAAGACAGTGAAAGAGAGAGAAATTCTTACAAAATCCGTTCGGAGGCTCTGATGCAACCTGGATTGACCATATCTAGACCCACAGCTGGATGAGACATAAGGCTGGACACTCTTGGGGCTGAGAGGTTTGGTGAGGTTGGGTGAGGAAACGCAGACGCTTTAAAGTAATACCGCGGGGTACCCACCCCATGGGTCCCAAATCTCCAGGTTCAAGGGCATCTTCCTACATTGAAAACGTGCATGGGAAACCCAGAAGATGGTACAGCGTGTGATCGGGAAAGGTTTCTAAAACGCACCTCATTTCTCCTCTCCTTGTGCTCGGGTTCGGCATTCCAGCCACTTTACTAACAATCTCCCTACTTGGAGAATCAGCACCTGGAACCTCCTGTTTGTTTCGTACAGGTTGCAATTTGTCCTGAGGATGGACGGGAAGACGGGAAACCAATGAGAGACTAGCTCTAGGTGTTGGGACAGGCACAGGTCACTCTATTTCCCCATCAGGAAGAAGAATGAAGCACAGGCTCAGCCTGCCCCCCGGAACCAGAATAGGGCCTGAAGCAATCCTGCGCTTTTGCGGCCAGCTCCCAAAAAAGCGAGATGACAAATGGAGCTCAGGGCCACTGCAATTCACAAACCTGCAGAGTTATAAATGATAACTCTCGTGCACAAATATATTGAGGGAAGGCAACGAAGAGGATTTGAAAGCAAGGCAGAATTGCAGGAAACAGATTTCAGGAGGTAGATTCGACTCGCCTTTAAAGCACATGAAAAGCGGCAAAACGTTGACAATGATGCCCTTGGCCAAAAAGGGCGTATGCGTTTTTTCCTGAATATATTCAGGAAAAAACGCATACGCCCTTTTTGGCCAACCAAGCAAGCCGGAAGTGCAAATCAGCACTACAAAGAAGTCTCGCTTGCCATCGGTCAAAAGGGCCACGCTGCAAAAAGAGTAAACACCAGAAATACAGGACAGGCCATGGAGACATGGGAGACTTGCTAGGCTGAGGGGTGGGATGTCAATTGCCAACAGCCACTCTGGAGAAGTGTACGGTGTGTCCTGAAACATGTAATAAACACAGCTTACAGAGCATAGGGCACTTCCACTCATGGGCGTATAAATTGGGAAAACTACAAATCAACAAGACACAGGCACCCCAAAGTTTAGGGCTGCTCTGTGTACAAGAACCTCCACTTAGGTACACCTTAAACATGCCAGGAAAGAGAAAAATGGATAAAGAAGTTGTGGTACTTAGGCACAATGGAATATCACTCAGCCATGAAATCAATGTCATAAGGCTAGTAGCAGCATGATGAGTGGATTTAGGACGAGGGTTCTAAGCGAAATAAGTCACACAGAAAAAGACAGTTATCCTAAGATATCACTTATAGAGGGCATGTCAAAATCGCTACACTTGAACTGAATTACAAAACAGAACAGAGTCACATATTTAGAAGACACACTATGGCTGCTTAACGGGAAAGGTGAGGTGGGGTGATGCATAAAACAAGGGTTTGAAATTAGCTCCCATACCGTTCCATAAGCCAAATATGTAACAGACAAGACCTCCTCCCTGCTCAGTGAACTGGACTCAACACCCCCTATTCACCGCACAAGAATATATCTGACTAGCAAGAATCTTAAAACCTATGTATTGATATCTCTCTGGAGTTGAATCAAGAGGGTGTGAAGCGGCATAAACACAGCAGGGAAAAGCAGCTCAACCCCATTATCAAAATAAATTACTTAAAATGAACGCCATAAAACAAAGACAGTGAAAGAGAGAGAAATTCTTACAAAATCCGTTCGGAGGCTCTGATGCAACCTGGATTGACCATATCTAGACCCACAGCTGGATGAGACATAAGGCTGGACACTCTTGGGGCTGAGAGGTTTGGTGAGGTTGGGTGAGGAAACGCAGACCCTTTAAAGTAATACCGCGGGGTACCCACCCCATGGGTCCCAAATCTCCAGGTTCAAGGGCATCTTCCTACATTGAAAACGTGCATGGGAAACCCAGAAGATGGTACAGCGTGTGATCGGGAAAGGTTTCTAAAACGCACCTCATTTCTCCTCTCCTTGTGCTCGGGTTCACCATTCCAGCCGCTTTACTAACAATCTCCGTACTTGGAGAATCAGCACCTTGAAGCTCCTGTTTGTTTCGTACAGGTTGCAATTTGTCCTGAGGATGAACGGGAAGAGGGGGAACCAACGAGAGACTAGCTCTAGGTGTTGGGACAGGCACAGGTCACTCTATTTCCCCATCAGGAAGAAGAATGAAGCACAGGCTCAGCCTGCCCCCCGGAACCAGAATAGGGCCTGAAGCAATCCTGCGCTTTTGCGGCCAGCTCCCAAAAAAGCGAGTTGACAAATGGAGCTCAGGGCCACTGCAATTCACAAACCTGCAGAGTTATAAATGATAACTCTCGTCCACAAATATATTGAGGGAAGGCAACGAAGAGGATTTGAAAGCAAGGCAGAATTGCAGGAAACAGATTTCAGGAGGTAGATTCGACTCGCCTTTAAAGCACATGAAAAGCGGCAAAACGTTGACAATGATGCCCTTGGCCAAAAAGGGCGTATGCGTTTTTTCCTGAATATATTCAGGAAAAAACGCATACGCCCTTTTTGGCCAACCAAGCAAGCCGGAAGTGCAAATCAGCACTACAAAGAAGTCTCGCTTGCCATCGGTCAAAAGGGCCACGCTGCAAAAAGAGTAAACACCAGAAATGCAGGACAGGCCATGGAGACATGGGAGCCTTGCTAGGCTGAGGGGTGGGATGTCAATTGCCAACAGCCACTCTGGAGAAGTGTACGGTGTGTCCTGAAACATGTAATAAACACAGCTTACAGAGCATAGGGCACTTCCACTCATGGGCGTATAAATTGGGAAAACTAAAAATCAACAAGACACAGGCACCCCAAAGTTTCGGGCTGCTCTGTGTACAAGAACCTCCACTTAGCTACACCTTAAGTATCCCAGGAAAGAGAAAAATGGATAAAGAAGTTGTGGTACTTAGGCACAATGGAATATCACTCAGCCATGAAATCAATGTCATAAGGCTAGTAGCAGCATGATGAGTGGATTTAGGGACGAGGATTCTAAGTGAAATAAGTCACACAGAAAAAGACACTTATCCTAAGATATCACTTATAGAGGGCATGTCAAAATCGCTACACTTGAACTGAATTACAAAACAGAACAGAGTCACATATTTAGAAGACACACTATGGCTGCTTAACGGGAAAGGTGAGGTGGGCTGATGCATAAAACAAGGGTTTGAAATTAGCTCCCATACCGTTCCATAAGCCAAATATGTAACAGACAAGACCTCCTCCCTGCTCAGTGAACTGGACTCAACACCCCCTATTCACCGCACAAGAATATATCTGACTAGCAAGAATCTTAAAACCTATGTATTGATATCTCTCTGGAGTTGAATCAAGAGGGTGTAAAGCGGCATAAACACAGCAGGGAAAAGCAGCTCAACCCCATTATCAAAATAAATTACTTAAAATGAACGCCATAAAACAAAGACAGTGAAAGAGAGAGAAATTCTTACAAAATCCGTTCGGAGGCTCTGATGCAACCTGGATTGACCATATCTAGACCCACAGCTGGATGAGACATAAGGCTGGACACTCTTGGGGCTGAGAGGTTTGGTGAGGTTGGGTGAGGAAACGCAGACGCTTCAAAGTAATACCGCGGGGTACCCACCCCATGGGTCCCAAATCTCCAGGTTCAAGGGCATCTTCCTACATTGAAAACGTGCATGGGAAACCCAGAAGATGGTACAGCGTGTGATCGGGAAAGGTTTCTAAAACGCACCTCATTTCTCCTCTCCTTGTGCTCGGGTTCGGCATTCCAGCCACTTTACTAACAATCTCCCTACTTGGAGAATCAGCACCTGGAACCTCCTGTTTGTTTCGTACAGGTTGCAATTTGTCCTGAGGATGGACGGGAAGACGGGAAACCAATGAGAGACTAGCTCTAGGTGTTGGGACAGGCACAGGTCACTCTATTTCCCCATCAGGAAGAAGAATGAAGCACAGGCTCAGCCTGCCCCCCGGAACCAGAATAGGGCCTGAAGCAATCCTGCGCTTTTGCGGCCAGCTCCCAAAAAAGCGAGATGACAAATGGAGCTCAGGGCCACTGCAATTCACAAACCTGCAGAGTTATAAATGATAACTCTCGTGCACAAATATATTGAGGGAAGGCAACGAAGAGGATTTGAAAGCAAGGCAGAATTGCAGGAAACAGATTTCAGGAGGTAGATTCGACTCGCCTTTAAAGCACATGAAAAGCGGCAAAACGTTGACAATGATGCCCTTGGCCAAAAAGGGCGTATGCGTTTTTTCCTGAATATATTCAGGAAAAAACGCATACGCCCTTTTTGGCCAACCAAGCAAGCCGGAAGTGCAAATCAGCACTACAAAGAAGTCTCGCTTGCCATCGGTCAAAAGGGCCATGCTGCCAAAAGTGTAAAAACCAGAAATTCAGGACAGGCCATGGAGACATGGGAGCCTTGCTACGCTGATGGGCGGGATGCCAATTGCCAACAGCCACTCTGGAGAAGTGTACGGTGTGTCCTGAAACATGTAATAAACACAGCTTACAGAGCATAGGGCACTTCCACTCATGGGCGTATAAATTGGGAAAACTACAAATCAACAAGACACAGGCACCCCAAAGTTTCGGGCTGCTCTGTGTACAAGAACCTCCACTTAGGTACACCTTAAACATGCCAGGAAAGAGAAAAATGGATAAAGAAGTTGTGGTACTTAGGCACAATGGAATATCACTCAGCCATGAAATCAATGTCATAAGGCTAGTAGCAGCATGATGAGTGGATTTAGGGACGAGGATTCTAAGTGAAATAAGTCACACAGAAAAAGACACTTATCCTAAGATATCACTTATAGAGGGCATGTCAAAATCGCTACACTTGAACTGAATTACAAAACAGAACAGAGTCACATATTTAGAAGACACACTATGGCTGCTTAACGGGAAAGGTGAGGTGGGGTGATGCATAAAACAAGGGTTTGAAATTAGCTCCCATACCGTTCCATAAGCCAAATATGTAACAGACAAGACCTCCTCCCTGCTCAGTGAACTGGACTCAACACCCCCTATTCACCGCACAAGAATATATCTGACTAGCAAGAATCTTAAAACCTATGTATTGATATCTCTCTGGAGTTGAATCAAGAGGGTGTAAAGCGGCATAAACACAGCAGGGAAAAGCAGCTCAACCCCATTATCAAAATAAATTACTTAAAATGAACGCCATAAAACAAAGACAGTGAAAGAGAGAGAAATTCTTACAAAATCCGTTCGGAGGCTCTGATGCAACCTGGATTGACCATATCTAGACCCACAGCTGGATGAGACATAAGGCTGGACACTCTTGGGGCTGAGAGGTTTGGTGAGGTTGGGTGAGGAAACGCAGACGCTTTAAAGTAATACCGCGGGGTACCCACCCCATGGGTCCCAAATCTCCAGGTTCAAGGGCATCTTCCTACATTGAAAACGTGCATGGGAAACCCAGAAGATGGTACAGCGTGTGATCGGGAAAGGTTTCTAAAACGCACCTCATTTCTCCTCTCCTTGTGCTCGGGTTCGGCATTCCAGCCACTTTACTAACAATCTCCCTACTTGGAGAATCAGCACCTGGAACCTCCTGTTTGTTTCGTACAGGTTGCAATTTGTCCTGAGGATGGACGGGAAGACGGGAAACCAATGAGAGACTAGCTCTAGGTGTTGGGACAGGCACAGGTCACTCTATTTCCCCATCAGGAAGAAGAATGAAGCACAGGCTCAGCCTGCCCCCCGGAACCAGAATAGGGCCTGAAGCAATCCTGCGCTTTTGCGGCCAGCTCCCAAAAAAGCGAGATGACAAATGGAGCTCAGGGCCACTGCAATTCACAAACCTGCAGAGTTATAAATGATAACTCTCGTGCACAAATATATTGAGGGAAGGCAACGAAGAGGATTTGAAAGCAAGGCAGAATTGCAGGAAACAGATTTCAGGAGGTAGATTCGACTCGCCTTTAAAGCACATGAAAAGCGGCAAAACGTTGACAATGATGCCCTTGGCCAAAAAGGGCGTATGCGTTTTTTCCTGAATATATTCAGGAAAAAACGCATACGCCCTTTTTGGCCAACCAAGCAAGCCGGAAGTGCAAATCAGCACTACAAAGAAGTCTCGCTTGCCATCGGTCAAAAGGGCCACGCTGCAAAAAGAGTAAACACCAGAAATACAGGACAGGCCATGGAGACATGGGAGACTTGCTAGGCTGAGGGGTGGGATGTCAATTGCCAACAGCCACTCTGGAGAAGTGTACGGTGTGTCCTGAAACATGTAATAAACACAGCTTACAGAGCATAGGGCACTTCCACTCATGGGCGTATAAATTGGGAAAACTACAAATCAACAAGACACAGGCACCCCAAAGTTTAGGGCTGCTCTGTGTACAAGAACCTCCACTTAGGTACACCTTAAACATGCCAGGAAAGAGAAAAATGGATAAAGAAGTTGTGGTACTTAGGCACAATGGAATATCACTCAGCCATGAAATCAATGTCATAAGGCTAGTAGCAGCATGATGAGTGGATTTAGGACGAGGGTTCTAAGCGAAATAAGTCACACAGAAAAAGACAGTTATCCTAAGATATCACTTATAGAGGGCATGTCAAAATCGCTACACTTGAACTGAATTACAAAACAGAACAGAGTCACATATTTAGAAGACACACTATGGCTGCTTAACGGGAAAGGTGAGGTGGGGTGATGCATAAAACAAGGGTTTGAAATTAGCTCCCATACCGTTCCATAAGCCAAATATGTAACAGACAAGACCTCCTCCCTGCTCAGTGAACTGGACTCAACACCCCCTATTCACCGCACAAGAATATATCTGACTAGCAAGAATCTTAAAACCTATGTATTGATATCTCTCTGGAGTTGAATCAAGAGGGTGTGAAGCGGCATAAACACAGCAGGGAAAAGCAGCTCAACCCCATTATCAAAATAAATTACTTAAAATGAACGCCATAAAACAAAGACAGTGAAAGAGAGAGAAATTCTTACAAAATCCGTTCGGAGGCTCTGATGCAACCTGGATTGACCATATCTAGACCCACAGCTGGATGAGACATAAGGCTGGACACTCTTGGGGCTGAGAGGTTTGGTGAGGTTGGGTGAGGAAACGCAGACCCTTTAAAGTAATACCGCGGGGTACCCACCCCATGGGTCCCAAATCTCCAGGTTCAAGGGCATCTTCCTACATTGAAAACGTGCATGGGAAACCCAGAAGATGGTACAGCGTGTGATCGGGAAAGGTTTCTAAAACGCACCTCATTTCTCCTCTCCTTGTGCTCGGGTTCACCATTCCAGCCGCTTTACTAACAATCTCCGTACTTGGAGAATCAGCACCTTGAAGCTCCTGTTTGTTTCGTACAGGTTGCAATTTGTCCTGAGGATGAACGGGAAGAGGGGGAACCAACGAGAGACTAGCTCTAGGTGTTGGGACAGGCACAGGTCACTCTATTTCCCCATCAGGAAGAAGAATGAAGCACAGGCTCAGCCTGCCCCCCGGAACCAGAATAGGGCCTGAAGCAATCCTGCGCTTTTGCGGCCAGCTCCCAAAAAAGCGAGTTGACAAATGGAGCTCAGGGCCACTGCAATTCACAAACCTGCAGAGTTATAAATGATAACTCTCGTCCACAAATATATTGAGGGAAGGCAACGAAGAGGATTTGAAAGCAAGGCAGAATTGCAGGAAACAGATTTCAGGAGGTAGATTCGACTCGCCTTTAAAGCACATGAAAAGCGGCAAAACGTTGACAATGATGCCCTTGGCCAAAAAGGGCGTATGCGTTTTTTCCTGAATATATTCAGGAAAAAACGCATACGCCCTTTTTGGCCAACCAAGCAAGCCGGAAGTGCAAATCAGCACTACAAAGAAGTCTCGCTTGCCATCGGTCAAAAGGGCCACGCTGCAAAAAGAGTAAACACCAGAAATGCAGGACAGGCCATGGAGACATGGGAGCCTTGCTAGGCTGAGGGGTGGGATGTCAATTGCCAACAGCCACTCTGGAGAAGTGTACGGTGTGTCCTGAAACATGTAATAAACACAGCTTACAGAGCATAGGGCACTTCCACTCATGGGCGTATAAATTGGGAAAACTAAAAATCAACAAGACACAGGCACCCCAAAGTTTCGGGCTGCTCTGTGTACAAGAACCTCCACTTAGCTACACCTTAAGTATCCCAGGAAAGAGAAAAATGGATAAAGAAGTTGTGGTACTTAGGCACAATGGAATATCACTCAGCCATGAAATCAATGTCATAAGGCTAGTAGCAGCATGATGAGTGGATTTAGGGACGAGGATTCTAAGTGAAATAAGTCACACAGAAAAAGACACTTATCCTAAGATATCACTTATAGAGGGCATGTCAAAATCGCTACACTTGAACTGAATTACAAAACAGAACAGAGTCACATATTTAGAAGACACACTATGGCTGCTTAACGGGAAAGGTGAGGTGGGCTGATGCATAAAACAAGGGTTTGAAATTAGCTCCCATACCGTTCCATAAGCCAAATATGTAACAGACAAGACCTCCTCCCTGCTCAGTGAACTGGACTCAACACCCCCTATTCACCGCACAAGAATATATCTGACTAGCAAGAATCTTAAAACCTATGTATTGATATCTCTCTGGAGTTGAATCAAGAGGGTGTAAAGCGGCATAAACACAGCAGGGAAAAGCAGCTCAACCCCATTATCAAAATAAATTACTTAAAATGAACGCCATAAAACAAAGACAGTGAAAGAGAGAGAAATTCTTACAAAATCCGTTCGGAGGCTCTGATGCAACCTGGATTGACCATATCTAGACCCACAGCTGGATGAGACATAAGGCTGGACACTCTTGGGGCTGAGAGGTTTGGTGAGGTTGGGTGAGGAAACGCAGACGCTTCAAAGTAATACCGCGGGGTACCCACCCCATGGGTCCCAAATCTCCAGGTTCAAGGGCATCTTCCTACATTGAAAACGTGCATGGGAAACCCAGAAGATGGTACAGCGTGTGATCGGGAAAGGTTTCTAAAACGCACCTCATTTCTCCTCTCCTTGTGCTCGGGTTCGGCATTCCAGCCACTTTACTAACAATCTCCCTACTTGGAGAATCAGCACCTGGAACCTCCTGTTTGTTTCGTACAGGTTGCAATTTGTCCTGAGGATGGACGGGAAGACGGGAAACCAATGAGAGACTAGCTCTAGGTGTTGGGACAGGCACAGGTCACTCTATTTCCCCATCAGGAAGAAGAATGAAGCACAGGCTCAGCCTGCCCCCCGGAACCAGAATAGGGCCTGAAGCAATCCTGCGCTTTTGCGGCCAGATCCCAAAAAAGCGAGATGACAAATGGAGCTCAGGGCCACTGCAATTCACAAACCTGCAGAGTTATAAATGATAACTCTCGTGCACAAATATATTGAGGGAAGGCAACGAAGAGGATTTGAAAGCAAGGCAGAATTGCAGGAAACAGATTTCAGGAGGTAGATTCGACTCGCCTTTAAAGCACATGAAAAGCGGCAAAACGTTGACAATGATGCCCTTGGCCAAAAAGGGCGTATGCGTTTTTTCCTGAATATATTCAGGAAAAAACGCATACGCCCTTTTTGGCCAAGCAAGCAAGCCGGAAGTGCAAATCAGCACTACAAAGAAGTCTCGCTTGCCATCGGTCAAAAGGGCCACGCTGCAAAAAGAGTAAACACCAGAAATACAGGACAGGCCATGGAGACATGGGAGACTTGCTAGGCTGAGGGGTGGGATGTCAATTGCCAACAGCCACTCTGGAGAAGTGTACGGTGTGTCCTGAAACATGTAATAAACACAGCTTACAGAGCATAGGGCACTTCCACTCATGGGCGTATAAATTGGGAAAACTACAAATCAACAAGACACAGGCACCCCAAAGTTTCGGGCTGCTCTGTGTACAAGAACCTCCACTTAGGTACACCTTAAACATGCCAGGAAAGAGAAAAATGGATAAAGAAGTTGTGGTACTTAGGCACAATGGAATATCACTCAGCCATGAAATCAATGTCATAAGGCTAGTAGCAGCATGATGAGTGGATTTAGGGACGAGGATTCTAAGTGAAATAAGTCACACAGAAAAAGACACTTATCCTAAGATATCACTTATAGAGGGCATGTCAAAATCGCTACACTTGAACTGAATTACAAAACAGAACAGAGTCACATATTTAGAAGACACACTATGGCTGCTTAACGGGAAAGGTGAGGTGGGCTGATGCATAAAACAAGGGTTTGAAATTAGCTCCCATACCGTTCCATAAGCCAAATATGTAACAGACAAGACCTCCTCCCTGCTCAGTGAACTGGACTCAACACCCCCTATTCACCGCACAAGAATATATCTGACTAGCAAGAATCTTAAAACCTATGTATTGATATCTCTCTGGAGTTGAATCAAGAGGGTGTAAAGCGGCATAAACACAGCAGGGAAAAGCAGCTCAACCTCATTATCAAAATAAATTACTTAAAATGAACGCCATAAAACAAAGACAGTGAAAGAGAGAGAAATTCTTACAAAATCCGTTCGGAGGCTCTGATGCAACCTGGATTGACCATATCTAGACCCACAGCTGGATGAGACATAAGGCTGGACACTCTTGGGGCTGAGAGGTTTGGTGAGGTTGGGTGAGGAAACGCAGACCCTTTAAAGTAATACCGCGGGGTACCCACCCCATGGGTCCCAAATCTCCAGGTTCAAGGGCATCTTCCTACATCGAAAACGTGCATGGGAAACCCAGAAGATGGTACAGCGTGTGATCGGGAAAGGTTTCTAAAACGCACCTCATTTCTCCTCTCCTTGTGCTCGGGTTCGCCATTCCAGCCACTTTACTAACAATCTCCCTACTTGGAGAATCAGCACCTGGAACCTCCTGTTTGTTTCGTACAGGTTGCAATTTGTCCTGAGGATGGACGGGAAGACGGGAAACCAATGAGAGACTAGCTCTAGGTGTTGGGACAGGCACAGGTCACTCTATTTCCCCATCAGGAAGAAGAATGAAGCACAGGCTCAGCCTGCCCCCCGGAACCAGAATAGGGCCTGAAGCAATCCTGCGCTTTTGCGGCCAGCTCCCAAAAAAGCGAGATGACAAATGGAGCTCAGGGCCACTGCAATTCACAAACCTGCAGAGTTATAAATGATAACTCTCGTGCACAAATATATTGAGGGAAGGCAACGAAGAGGATTTGAAAGCAAGGCAGAATTGCAGGAAACAGATTTCAGGAGGTAGATTCGACTCGCCTTTAAAGCACATGAAAAGCGGCAAAACGTTGACAATGATGCCCTTGGCCAAAAAGGGCGTATGCGTTTTTTCCTGAATATATTCAGGAAAAAACGCATACGCCCTTTTTGGCCAACCAAGCAAGCCGGAAGTGCAAATCAGCACTACAAAGAAGTCTCGCTTGCCATCGGTCAAAAGGGCCACGCTGCAAAAAGAGTAAACACCAGAAATACAGGACAGGCCATGGAGACATGGGAGACTTGCTAGGCTGAGGGGTGGGATGTCAATTGCCAACAGCCACTCTGGAGAAGTGTACGGTGTGTCCTGAAACATGTAATAAACACAGCTTACAGAGCATAGGGCACTTCCACTCATGGGCGTATAAATTGGGAAAACTACAAATCAACAAGACACAGGCACCCCAAAGTTTAGGGCTGCTCTGTGTACAAGAACCTCCACTTAGGTACACCTTAAACATGCCAGGAAAGAGAAAAATGGATAAAGAAGTTGTGGTACTTAGGCACAATGGAATATCACTCAGCCATGAAATCAATGTCATAAGGCTAGTAGCAGCATGATGAGTGGATTTAGGACGAGGGTTCTAAGCGAAATAAGTCACACAGAAAAAGACAGTTATCCTAAGATATCACTTATAGAGGGCATGTCAAAATCGCTACACTTGAACTGAATTACAAAACAGAACAGAGTCACATATTTAGAAGACACACTATGGCTGCTTAACGGGAAAGGTGAGGTGGGGTGATGCATAAAACAAGGGTTTGAAATTAGCTCCCATACCGTTCCATAAGCCAAATATGTAACAGACAAGACCTCCTCCCTGCTCAGTGAACTGGACTCAACACCCCCTATTCACCGCACAAGAATATATCTGACTAGCAAGAATCTTAAAACCTATGTATTGATATCTCTCTGGAGTTGAATCAAGAGGGTGTGAAGCGGCATAAACACAGCAGGGAAAAGCAGCTCAACCCCATTATCAAAATAAATTACTTAAAATGAACGCCATAAAACAAAGACAGTGAAAGAGAGAGAAATTCTTACAAAATCCGTTCGGAGGCTCTGATGCAACCTGGATTGACCATATCTAGACCCACAGCTGGATGAGACATAAGGCTGGACACTCTTGGGGCTGAGAGGTTTGGTGAGGTTGGGTGAGGAAACGCAGACCCTTTAAAGTAATACCGCGGGGTACCCACCCCATGGGTCCCAAATCTCCAGGTTCAAGGGCATCTTCCTACATTGAAAACGTGCATGGGAAACCCAGAAGATGGTACAGCGTGTGATCGGGAAAGGTTTCTAAAACGCACCTCATTTCTCCTCTCCTTGTGCTCGGGTTCACCATTCCAGCCGCTTTACTAACAATCTCCGTACTTGGAGAATCAGCACCTTGAAGCTCCTGTTTGTTTCGTACAGGTTGCAATTTGTCCTGAGGATGAACGGGAAGAGGGGGAACCAACGAGAGACTAGCTCTAGGTGTTGGGACAGGCACAGGTCACTCTATTTCCCCATCAGGAAGAAGAATGAAGCACAGGCTCAGCCTGCCCCCCGGAACCAGAATAGGGCCTGAAGCAATCCTGCGCTTTTGCGGCCAGCTCCCAAAAAAGCGAGTTGACAAATGGAGCTCAGGGCCACTGCAATTCACAAACCTGCAGAGTTATAAATGATAACTCTCGTCCACAAATATATTGAGGGAAGGCAACGAAGAGGATTTGAAAGCAAGGCAGAATTGCAGGAAACAGATTTCAGGAGGTAGATTCGACTCGCCTTTAAAGCACATGAAAAGCGGCAAAACGTTGACAATGATGCCCTTGGCCAAAAAGGGCGTATGCGTTTTTTCCTGAATATATTCAGGAAAAAACGCATACGCCCTTTTTGGCCAACCAAGCAAGCCGGAAGTGCAAATCAGCACTACAAAGAAGTCTCGCTTGCCATCGGTCAAAAGGGCCACGCTGCAAAAAGAGTAAACACCAGAAATGCAGGACAGGCCATGGAGACATGGGAGCCTTGCTAGGCTGAGGGGTGGGATGTCAATTGCCAACAGCCACTCTGGAGAAGTGTACGGTGTGTCCTGAAACATGTAATAAACACAGCTTACAGAGCATAGGGCACTTCCACTCATGGGCGTATAAATTGGGAAAACTAAAAATCAACAAGACACAGGCACCCCAAAGTTTCGGGCTGCTCTGTGTACAAGAACCTCCACTTAGCTACACCTTAAGTATCCCAGGAAAGAGAAAAATGGATAAAGAAGTTGTGGTACTTAGGCACAATGGAATATCACTCAGCCATGAAATCAATGTCATAAGGCTAGTAGCAGCATGATGAGTGGATTTAGGGACGAGGATTCTAAGTGAAATAAGTCACACAGAAAAAGACACTTATCCTAAGATATCACTTATAGAGGGCATGTCAAAATCGCTACACTTGAACTGAATTACAAAACAGAACAGAGTCACATATTTAGAAGACACACTATGGCTGCTTAACGGGAAAGGTGAGGTGGGCTGATGCATAAAACAAGGGTTTGAAATTAGCTCCCATACCGTTCCATAAGCCAAATATGTAACAGACAAGACCTCCTCCCTGCTCAGTGAACTGGACTCAACACCCCCTATTCACCGCACAAGAATATATCTGACTAGCAAGAATCTTAAAACCTATGTATTGATATCTCTCTGGAGTTGAATCAAGAGGGTGTAAAGCGGCATAAACACAGCAGGGAAAAGCAGCTCAACCCCATTATCAAAATAAATTACTTAAAATGAACGCCATAAAACAAAGACAGTGAAAGAGAGAGAAATTCTTACAAAATCCGTTCGGAGGCTCTGATGCAACCTGGATTGACCATATCTAGACCCACAGCTGGATGAGACATAAGGCTGGACACTCTTGGGGCTGAGAGGTTTGGTGAGGTTGGGTGAGGAAACGCAGAC